>NC_069508.1:109319892-109382392 GCF_027579735.1 Bombina bombina | reverse complement strand
ACAAAGGAGTTAGATCGGATCAGCTGACATGTTCTCCGCCATAATCCAAGCTGTGACTCCGATCTAACTTCACAAGAAATACCTTTCAAGTTAATCCTATTGGCAAAAAAATAAAATCACAAAACAACTCCTACTCTCCTATTGGTGGACCAGATTGACACTCCTAATTAATACATATTGTGACAGAAAACACAGGATTATCCCCCACTTGTTAAATCTTAGAAAAAAGTATACAGTTTAGAATCATAATACATAAACATTGTATTAAATGTCCCCCGATCCACAAGAGTAACCATACATATTAATATAGTAATTGTACTCACAGAGACACTTAAAATGGTTCAAAAAAGGGGCGTGTCTAAGCCGTGGCCATGTTCAGTCACAAATTCTGTAGCTCCGATCATACTTTGAATTATTCATACCTATCTCATTTCTAACATCTCTACTATCAATGTAACTTACAATATACTCCTAGAAGAAGTGTCAGAATCAGATGATACCTATATTGTTGAGATCCAGAACTTAGAAGACCTGAATTGATCGAGACTACTGGCAGTGGCCTATGTTACATTTACAACATCCCCCCGGTTGGACACCAGACCGGGTAAGAGAGGCTCCTGTCTGCTGAGAGTAACACGCTTTACTAGTCTGACTGAGCTCCTATACAAGGGACAAGTGAAAAACACAGTTTGCAGGGTACAGGAGACTACCAGGCAATTTATAAGTATGGAGCCTGACCTTATGGCGCTTCTAGAGCTGATATCCTCCAAGATGGAGGACCATTTTACCTCCCTCACAGGTCAGCTCCAACCCCAGCAAAGATACCAGACATGAGTAAGTAAGATGGAGATCTCACTTTTGATCTACACGAAACGGCTAAAGTTGCCGCACTACCAGTTGATGGCGGTAAGGAGCCATTATACAATACCCTTCCGGACTCTAATTTACACACATGGCCTGGCTCCAACACTTCCATAAGAGGAATACTAAATCCCCTGAAGATGCGGCCGGTCAATGAGGGATTGAGATGCGTCATGGCGTTGAAGCATACAGAGAGATAGCCACCGGGACATGTACGTATTTTGTGTAGACATATCAATGATATAGAAGCCCGAACCGCCAGATACCCTGTGAGGATTATCAACCTTCCTAATGGCGTTCACCAGTTTAGTTACCTACTTGCTAGCCACCGCTCCTCCGCAAAGGAACACCACTCCTCAAACCATCAGATCTTTGGATGTACCTGGAACACATGGAGGGACTCTGACTTTCTGTTCTTAGATAGCGGCATAGGCTAGAGATGAGTAAGATGCCTTGTAATTATTAGAGAGGGCAAGTTTACATATTTCTGACCTATTTGTCTATCCTGTTTTACCCTTATACTTCTGTTTTATGTTCCCTGACGCTAAGATAGTATACCAAACCAGAAGTTATCTCTGCAACTAACAGAAATACATAGGGATTACCACTGTATAAACAGATATCTGTATGTTAACACAGGTCTGCTTATAAGGGTTTAAATATTTCACACCTCCCTGCCCCCCCCAAAGACCCCTGCCTACTATATAGTGACACTTAATACCTACAATATTACCCTCATAATTGGTAGTAATCTGTCATAGATCCTGATCCCTGATAAGTCTGAGAAAAGGTTACAATCCATCTCAACCTGGTCCACATGTGTAGCCTTTTTCCCCTGATATGAGAGTTATTCCCAGGGCTCTAATCCTTGTACTTGGTAGTCACAGCTATTTTAAGGGACATAAAACAAGTTGAGATAGAGATAAAATATAATAATATGTACATTACTTTACCTGCAAATTTATACTGCAGTGCCTCACCATTAACCCTTTCTTTTAAGTTTCTGAATTGTACAGCTCTAACTCCCCCCACACAATTCCTTTTATGGCTGTAGCTATATCCATTGTTGTTTTGGTAAAATACACAAATAAATAGGGATTATCTGATGGAGCATGCATAGAAGCTGTGAACTCAGTTGAAATACAATGCCTGTGTCTAAACACTGATAAGAGGGGTGGAGCAGTGTGTCCAGACAGCATAGCTATTTAAAGGGACATAATACTCATATGCTAAATCACTTGAAACTGATGCAGTATAACTGCAAAAAGCTGACAGGAAAATATCACCTGAGCTTCTCTATGTAAAAAAGGAAGATATTTTACCTCACAATCTCCTCAGCTCAGCAGAGTAAGTTCTGTGTAAAAACTTATACTCAGCTGCTCCCAGCTGCAGGTAAATAAATTTAAAAAAATGAAGAAATGAACAGCAGCCAATCAGCATCAGCAGTGCTGAGGTCATGAACTCTTACTGTGATCTCATGAGATTTCACTTAACTCTCATGAGATTTCATAGTAAGCTTCCTTTACCTGATTGGTGAAATAATATGAGAGTGCACGATGCTAGTCCCTTCAGATGTCCCAGGACAAACACACTAAAATGCTGCTTAGAAATCCTTTACAATGGGAGGTGGCTACTGAGGAACTTTTGAGGTAAAATATCTTTCTTTTTTACATAGAGATGTTCAAGTGATATTTTCTAATCAGCTTTTTACAGCTATGCTGCATCACTTTCAAGTGTTTAAACATTTGGGTATTATGGCCCTTTAAGTATTTTTGCTTATTTTTTAAAATAATTTTAAAATATTTCCCAACAATTTTTAAACAATTTTTTTATGCAAACTATTTTTTACTTAATTAGCCTTTTTAAGATATATGCACAGATCTCAACCTGTTTTCTGGCACTTTAAGAAGAGATTCCAGAGGATCCTAATAAGACGCACTTGATGCCCATAACTCACCTTATTTACTATCAGGTTTTACCTAGCATTGCTATGATTTCAAAGTATAGGAGCTTCAGCTACATTATTTATGTTTCAGCACTCTCTGGCCTAGATTTGGAGTTCGGCGGTAAAAGGGCTGTTAACGCTCCGCGGGTTTTTTTCTGGCCGCACCATAAATTTAACTCTGGTATCGAGAGTTCAAACAAATGCTGCGTTAGGCTCCAAAAAAGGAGCGTAGAGCATATTTACCGCAAATGCAACTCTCGATACCAGAGTTGCTTACGGACGCGGCCGGCATCAAAAACGTGCTCGTGCACGATTCTCCCATAGGAAACAATGGGGCTGTTTGAGCTGAAAAAAAACCTAACACCTGCAAAAAAGCAGCGTTCAGCTCTTAACGCAGCCCCATTGTTTCCTATGGGGAAACACTTCCTACGTCTGCACCTAACACTCTAACATGTACCCCGAGTCTAAACACCCCTAACCTTACACTTATTAACCCCTAATCTGCCGCCCCCGCTATCGCTGACCCCTGCATTACACTTTTAACCCCTAATCTGCCGCTCCGTAAACCGCCGCCACCTACGTTATCCCTATGTACCCCTAATCTGCTGCCCTAACATCGCCGACCCCTATGTTATATTTATTAACCCCTAATCTGCCCCCCACAACGTCGCCGACACCTGCCTACACTTATTAACCCCTAATCTGCCGAGCGGACCTGAGCGCTACTATAATAAAGTTATTAACCCCTAATCCGCCTCACTAACCCTATCATAAATAGTATTAACCCCTAATCTGCCCTCCCTAACATCGCCGACACCTACCTTCAATTATTAACCCCTAATCTGCCGACCGGAGCTCA
This sequence comes from Bombina bombina, assembly GCF_027579735.1. Classification (NCBI taxonomy): domain Eukaryota; kingdom Metazoa; phylum Chordata; class Amphibia; order Anura; family Bombinatoridae; genus Bombina; species Bombina bombina. The sequence continues at coordinate 109,378,727 of NC_069508.1, read as the reverse complement.
CCGCTATTCTAATAAATGTATTAACCCCTAAAGCTAAGTCTAACCCTAACACTAACACCCCCCTAAGTTAAATATAATTTTTATCTAACGAAATAAATTAACTCTTATTAAATAAATGATTCCTATTTAAAGCTAAATACTTACCTGTAAAATACATCCTAATATAGCTACAATATAAATTATAATTATATTATAGCTATTTTAGGATTAATATTTATTTTACAGGCAACTTTGTAATTATTTTAACCAGGTACAATAGCTATTAAATAGTTAAGAACTATTTAATAGTTACCTAGTTAAAATAATAACAAATTTACCTGTAAAATAAATCCTAACCTAAGATATAATTAAACCTAACACTACCCTATCAATAAAATAATTAAATAAACTACCTACAATTACCTACAATTAACCTAACACTACACTATCAATAAATTAATTAAACACAATTGCTACAAATAAATACAATTAAATAAACTATCTAAAGTACAAAAAATAAAAAAGAACTAAGTTACAGAAAATAATAAAATATTTACAAACATAAGAAAAATATTACAACAATTTTAAACTAATTACACCTACTCTAAGCCCCCTAATAAAATAACAAAGCCCCCCAAAATAAAAAATTCCCTACCCTATTCTAAAATACAAATATTACAAGCTCTTTTACCTTACCAGCCCTGAACAGGGCCCTTTGCGGGGCATGCCCCAAGAATTTCAGCTCTTTTGCCTGTAAAAAAAAACATACAATACCCCCCCCCCAACATTACAACCCACCACCCACATACCCCTAATCTAACCCAAACCCCCCTTAAATAAACCTAACACTACCCCCCTGATGATCTTCCTACCTTGTCTTCACCATGCCAGGTTCACCGATCCGTCCTGGCTCCAAGATCTTCATCCAACCCAAGCGGGGGCTAGACATCCACTGAAGAAGTCCAGAAGAGGGTCCAAAGTCTTCCTCCTATCCGGCAAGAAGAGGACATCCGGACCGGCAAACATCTTCTCCAAGCGGCATCTTCTATCTTCTTCCATCCGATGACGACCGGCTCCATCTTGAAGACCTCCAGCGCGGATCCATCCTCTTCTTCCGACGACTAGACGACGAATGACGGTTCCTTTAAGGGACGTCATCCAAGATGGCGTCCCTCGAATTCCGATTGGCTGATAGGATTCTATCAGCCAATCGGAATTAAGGTAGGAATTTTCTGATTGGCTGATGGAATCAGCCAATCAGAATATAGTTCAATCCGATTGGCTGATCCAATCAGCCAATCAGATTGAGCTCGCATTCTATTGGCTGTTCCGATCAGCCAATAGAATGCGAGCTCAATCTGATTGGCTGATTGGATCAGCCAATCGGATTGAACTATATTCTGATTGGCTGATTCCATCAGCCAATCAGAAAATTCCTACCTTAATTCCGATTGGCTGATAGAATCCTATCAGCCAATCGGAATTCGAGGGACGCCATCTTGGATGACGTCCCTTAAAGGAACCGTCATTCGTCGTCTAGTCGTCGGAAGAAGAGGATGGATCCGCGCTGGAGGTCTTCAAGATGGAGCCGGTCGTCATCGGATGGAAGAAGATAGAAGATGCCGCTTGGAGAAGATGTTTGCCGGTCCGGATGTCCTCTTCTTGCCGGATAGGAGGAAGACTTTGGACCCTCTTCTGGACTTCTTCAGTGGATGTCTAGCCCCCGCTTGGGTTGGATGAAGATCTTGGAGCCAGGACGGATCGGTGAACCTGGCATGGTGAAGACAAGGTAGGAAGATCATCAGGGGGGTAGTGTTAGGTTTATTTAAGGGGGGTTTGGGTTAGATTAGGGGTATGTGGGTGGTGGGTTGTAATGTTGGGGGGGGGGTATTGTATGTTTTTTTTTACAGGCAAAAGAGCTGAAATTCTTGGGGCATGCCCCGCAAAGGGCCCTGTTCAGGGCTGGTAAGGTAAAAGAGCTTGTAATATTTGTATTTTAGAATAGGGTAGGGAATTTTTTATTTTGGGGGGCTTTGTTATTTTATTAGGGGGCTTAGAGTAGGTGTAATTAGTTTAAAATTGTTGTAATATTTTTCTTATGTTTGTAAATATTTTATTATTTTCTGTAACTTAGTTCTTTTTTATTTTTTGTACTTTAGATAGTTTATTTAATTGTATTTATTTGTAGCAATTGTGTTTAATTAATTTATTGATAGTGTAGTGTTAGGTTAATTGTAGGTAATTGTAGGTAGTTTATTTAATTATTTTATTGATAGGGTAGTGTTAGGTTTAATTATATCTTAGGTTAGGATTTATTTTACAGGTAAATTTGTTATTATTTTAACTAGGTAACTATTAAATAGTTCTTAACTATTTAATAGCTATTGTACCTGGTTAAAATAATTACAAAGTTGCCTGTAAAATAAATATTAATCCTAAAATAGCTATAATATAATTATAATTTATATTGTAGCTATATTAGGATGTATTTTACAGGTAAGTATTTAGCTTTAAATAGGAATAAGTTATTTAATAAGAGTTAATTTATTTCGTTAGATAAAAATTATATTTAACTTAGGGGGGTGTTAGTGTTAGGGTTAGACTTAGCTTTAGGGGTTAATACATTTATTAGAATAGCGGTGAGCTCCGGTCGGCAGATTAGGGGTTAATAATTGAAGGTAGGTGTCGGCGATGTTAGGGAGGGCAGATTAGGGGTTAATACTATTTATGATAGGGTTAGTGAGGCGGATTAGGGGTTAATAACTTTATTATAGTAGCGCTCAGGTCCGCTCGGCAGATTAGGGGTTAATAAGTGTAGGTAGGTGTCGGCGACGTTGAGGGGGGCAAGTTAGGGGTTAATAGATATAATACAGGGGTCGGCGGTGTTAGGGGCAGCAGATTAGGGGTACATAAGTATAACGTAGGTGGCGGTCGGCAGATTAGGGGTTAAAAATTTTAATCGAGTGGCGGCGATGTGGGGGGACCTCGGTTTAGGGGTACATAGGTAGTTTATGGGTGTTAGTGTACTTTAGGGTACAGTAGTTAAGAGCTTTATAAACCGGCGTTAGCCAGAAAGCTCTTAACTCCTGCTATTTTCAGGCGGCTGGAATCTTGTCGTTAGAGCTCTAACGCTCACTTCAGAAACGACTCTAAATACCGGCGTTAGGAAGATCCCATTGAAAAGATAGGCTACGCAAATGGCGTAGGGGGATCTGCGGTATGGAAAAGTTGCGGCTGAAAAGTGAGCGTTAGACCCTTTAATCACTGACTCCAAATACCAGCGGGCGGCCAAAACCAGCGTTAGGAGCCTCTAACGCTGGTTTTGACGGCTACCGCCGAACTCCAAATCTAGGCCTCTATGTGTTACAGCATCCTCTCACATGAAAACCTAATACTATACTAGCAATTGCTAATTTGCTTGTTAATTATTATTCAGTAATAACCTTCTGTATATTATATACTAGATGCTACCCTATACTATGCCGGCATAGGCTAGAGTTGAGGCAGACATCTTGAAATTATTAGAGAGGGCAAGTTTAAATAACTCCGACCCATTTGTCTATTTTACTTGAAAATGTGTTATATCCTTATAATCCTGTTATATGTCCCCTGACACTAAGATAGTATATTGTTCTGAAAGGTACCTTTGCTACTCACAGAAATACAAAGTCACTACCAACGCACAAACAGATATTTATATGTTGACACAGGTCTGCTTATAAGGGTCTTATAATATCTCCCCTCTCTCTGCCCACCAAGGACCCCCGCCTACTATATAGTGGCCCCTAACACCCACTATATCCCCCTCACAAACGGTAGTAATCTACCATAGATACTGATCCCGGGTATGACAGAGAAAAGATCCCAATCCATCTCAAGCTGGTCCACAAGGCTAGCCTTTCTCCTCTGACATAAGAGAACTCTTTGTAATGCTAAAATCCTTGTTCTTGGTGGTCACAGCTAGTTTAAGAAAAGATTCCAGTAGAATATAATTAGATTTACTTATTGCCCATAGCTCACCTTCTTACTAACAGTTTTTCACTAGTAATGATATGTATTCAAAGTACAGGAGCTTTAGCTATATTATCTATATTTCCACATTATTCATATCTTACATCCTCTCATATGAAAGTCTATAATTATATTATCAGTTGCCAGATTGTTTGTTAAATATTATTAAGTAATAACACGATGTACATTATATACCAAATGATATCAGTTGCTAATTCTTGTTAAGTAACTAGGTCCAAGAGTGACCACTTCAAATGCTTATTTTCCTCCTTTATATTACGTAGTGTTTGTTAGGTCCAAGAGTGAACTTCTGTGTCAAATGAGGAAAATACTTCAGACTATGATATAAAATAGAGGATTCAGACGGCTAGCTATTATAATTCATTGTGTTGACTTAACTTGTGTCAATAGATATTATCTAACTGAAATTTTTGCCATTTATGTTGTACCGTTATTAATACATGTTGTATTTCTTTTTCTTTATTGCACAACCTCAATAAAAAAATATTAAATAAAAAAAAATGGTTCAAAAAATATAAAAAATTATAATTATCGGAAATATTGCAATATTATGATAAAATATGTATATGTGTCTCATTTAAACTTGAAGAAACTGGTTCATATACATAGTCTGCATATCGTTTTCTACATGTGCAGCAACATTAAAGGAGCTGCAGGAATATCTGGCAAGTACTGGCTGTGTGGTACATGTGACAACAATCGCCCATATTCTTCATATGTCTGGGCTAAGGGGCAGAGTGGCAAAACGGAAGCCTTTTCTTACAAAAAAAAAAACATCCAAGCCCGGTTAAATTTTGCAAAAACACATCTGAAGTTTCCCAAAAGCATGTTGCAAAACCTGTTCTGGTCTGATGAAACCAAAGTTGAACTTTTTGGCCATAATTCCAAAAGATATGTTTGGCACAAAAACAACACTGCATATCACCAAAAGAACACCATACCCACAGTGAAGCATGGTGGTGTCAGAATCATACTTTGGGGCTGTTTTTCTTCAGCTGGAACTGGGGCCTTAGTCAAGGTAGAGGGAATAATGAACAGTTGCAAATACCAGACAATATTGGCACAATACCTTCAGGCTTCTGCTAGAAAGCTGAACATGAAGAGGAACTTCATCTTTCAGCATGACAACGACCCAAAGCATACATCCAAATCAACAAAGGAATAGCTTCACCAGAAGAAGATTAAAGTTTTGGGATGGCCCAGCCAGAGCCCTGACCTGAATCCAATTCAAAATCTGTGGGGTGATCTGAAGAGGGCTGTGCACAGGAGATGCCCTCACATTCTGACAGATTTAGAGTGTTTTTGCAAAGAAGATTGTGTCAAGATGTGCCATGCTAAAAAACTCATACCCAAAAAGACTGAGTGCTGTAATAAAATCAAAAGGTGCTTCAATAAAGTATTAGTTTAAGGGTGTTCACACTTATGCAACCATTTTATTTTATTTTTTTATTTTTATTTCCCTTTACCTAAAAGATTTCAGTTTGTTTTTCAATTGAGTTGTACAGTTTATAGGTCACATTAAAGGTGGAAAAAGTTCTGAAATGATTTATCTTTGTCTCATTTTTTTACATCACAGAAACCTGACATTTTAACAGGGGTGTGTAGACTTTTTATATCCACTGTATATATATATATATGTCACATGTACCACACAGCCAGTACTTGCCAGATATTCCTGCAGCTCCTTTAATGTCGCTGTAGGCCTCTTGGCAGCCTCCCAGACCAGTTTTCTTCTCGCCTTTTCATCAATTTTGGAGGGACAACCAGTTCTTGGTAATGTCACTGTTGCACCATATTTTCTTCACTTGATGATGACTGTCTTCACTGTGTTCCATGGTATATCTAATGCCTTGGAAATTCTTTTGTACCCTTCTCCTGACTGATACCTTTTAACAATGAGATCCCTCTGATACTTTAGAAGCTCTCTGCGGACCATGGCTTTTGCTGTAGGATGCGACTAACAAAATGTCAGGAAAGACCACCTAGAACAGCTGAACTTTATTTGGAGTTCATCAGAGGCACTTTAAATGATGGACGGTGTGTACTGACTCCTATTTAACATGATTTTGAATGTGATTGCTTAATTCTGAACACAGCTACATCCCCAGTTATAAAAGGGTGTTCACACTTATGCAACCATATTATTTTAGTTTTTTATTTTTATTTCCCTTTACCTAAAAGATTTCAGTTTGTTTTTCAATTGAGTTGTACAGTTTATAGGTCACATTAAAGGTGGAAAATCTTTGTCTCATTTTTTTACATCACAGAAACCTGACATTTTAACAGGGGTGTGTAGACTTTTTATATCCACTGTGTATATATATATATATATATATATATATATATATATATATATATATATATATATATATATATATATATATATATATATATACACACACACACACACACAGTATCTCACAAAAGTGAATACACTCCTCACATTTTTGTAAATATTTTATTATATCTTTTCATGTGACAACACTGAAGAAATGACACTTTGCTACAATGTAAATAGTGAGTGTACAGCCTGTATAACAGTTTAAATTTGCTGTCCCCTCAAAATAACTCAACATACAGTCATTAATGTCTAAACCATTGGCAACAAAAGTGAGTACACCCCTAAGTGGAAATGTCCAAATTGGGCCCAAAGTGTCAATATTTTGTGTGGCCACCATTATTTTTCAGCACTGCCTTAACCCTCTTGAGTATGGAGTTCACCAGAGCTTCACAAGTTGCCACTTGAGTCCTCTTCCACTCCTCCATGACGACATCATGGAGCTGGTGGATGTTAGAGACCTTGCACTGCCCCACCTTCCATTTGAGGATGCCCCACAGATGCTCAATTGGTTTTAGGTTTGGAGACATGCTTGGCCAGTCCATCACCTTTACCCTCAGCTTCTTTAGCAAGGCAGTGGCCATCTTGGAGATGTGTTTGGGGTTGTAATCATGTTGAAATACTGCCCTGCGGCCCAGTCTCCGAAGGGAGGGGATCATGCTCTGCTACAGTACATGTTGGCATTCATGGTTCCCTCAATGAACTGTTGCTCTGTTCCGGCAATACTCATGCAGGCCCAGACCATGACACTCCCACCACCATGCTTGACTGTAGGCAAGACACACATGTCTTTGTACTCCTCACCTGGTTGCCACAACACACACTTGACACCATCTGAATCAAATAGTTTTATCTTAGTCTCATCAGACCACAGGACATGGTTCCAGTAATCCATGTCCTTAGTCTGCTTGTCTTCAGCAAACTGTTTGCAGGCTTTCTTGTGCATCATCTTTAGAAGATACTTCCTTCTGGGACGACAGCCATGCAGACCAATTTGATGCAGTGTGCGGCGTATGGTCTGAGCACTGACAGGCTGACCCCCTACCTCTTCAACCTCTGCAGCAATGCTGGCAGCACTCATACATTTATTTCCCAAAGACAACCTCTGGATATGACGCTGTGATGTTGGAGGTAATTAACTTTCTGAAATACAAGTGAATGTTCTAGGTGAACCACAGCTGCTGAGATAAATGCAATTTTAGTAAGTTTGTTGCAGAGATTGTTTTGGGTGGTAACATCAATTACAATATATGTAATGTGAGAACCCACATAGAATCTATGCAGTTTGATGGATGGTACAAGATGCTGTAAATATTCTATGGCTGCCACCTGTGATTAAATCACTAAAGAAATGCAGCAGTATAAACACAGCAAGTTACCACATATAAGGTGTTAACACAGAGATAATAATAACTACATAAGCGTAACTAACTTGACACTGTGCAGATCGATCAGAGTGCAAATTATGTGATATGTGTATGTAACAGGTAAGTTGGCTGAAAAGTTACCTGAGCAGTTATAGCTTAACCGCAGTAGTAAGAACTGAGAGCGAGCAGTCAGAGACAGTCCACGAGATGCGGCAAAGGTTGGCGTGTGACGTCACCGCTCCGATACTTCCGGAATAAGCGAAACAGCTGACAGACGGTTTAGAGTTCCGTTGCTGAACAGATAGTTCTGAGGGTTTGATAAAGGGAGGCTGGGAAGGAGCACAGACAAGGCAATCTACGATCCAATACCAAGCAAAGAGTAGTTTTGGAAGAGGCCATTTATAGGCTGGATGTCAGACAATTAAAGAAACAGTACTGTTACTGAGTGAATTACTACAATAACTGCATAGGAGAACAGATGAATAGCTGTGAACATGACAGACGCTGAGCATGTGCACTCAGCTTCTGTTCTGAGTGGAACCTGTCCTGTGAAACCACTGTATGGTCTTGCCTACCATGCTGCAGCTCAGTTTCAGGTTCTTGGCAATCTTCTTATAGCCTAGGCCATCTTTATGTAGAGCAACAATTCTTTTTTTCAGATCCTCAGAGAGTTCTTTGCTATGAGGTGCCATGTTGAACTTCCAGTGACCAATATGAGAGAGTGTGAGAGCAATAACACCAAATTTAACACACCTGCTCCCCATTCACACCTGGGACCTTGTAACACTAATGAGTCACATGGTCCCCGGGGAGGGAAAATGGCTACTTGGGCCCAATTTGGACATTTCCACTTAGGGGTGTACTCACTTTTGTTGCGAACGGTTTAGACCTGAATGGCTGTGTGTTGAGTTATTCTGAGGGACAGCAAATGTACACTGTTATACAAGCTGTACACTCACTACTTTACATTGTAACAAAGTGTCATTTCTTCAGTGTTGTCACATGAAAAGATATAATAAAATATTTGCAAAAATTTGAGGGGTGTACTCACTTTTGTGACATACTGTTTATATATATACATATACGTCTCCAATACTAGCAACTGAGCACACATCCGGCTGCAATGTACATAAAGTAACTGGATACCTCTCTACATACAAAGTAATTTCCTTATTCAAACAAAACAGATGAGCATATCAGCAATCAAAAAAGAGGTACATAGCACATCAAGACCAATCCCCCTTGGTGTTATTAGAACGAGGCTCCCAATGGAGCCTAGGGAAGCACGCTCTTGTGAGCGCATTGCTTCCCATTGCTGTGAACTTGTAATATCAGAGCACATTGCGTGTGCTGGTCTTACACACTGGAGCGCTAATATCGCTTTCATGAAATCGATATATAGATCTCCACTTGTAATCTGGGCCTTTATGGAACATATTTTATTTTTTTTACTCATGCAGGACTAGTGGACTTTCCAGCTCTGTATGTATGTGTGTGTATATATATATATATATATATATATACACACACACATACATATATATGTGTCAATATATAATTCACATTAACATATATATATATATATATATATATATAAATATATATATATATATATATATATATATATATATATATATATAAAATACTTTGTTATCTATGTGAAGAACATTGGAATGTAAAATATGCATAATGCAGTGGGCTTTTCTTGTCGGGTTAGTGGATATGAAGAATCAGATCTTAAGGCACTTTATGGAAATATCAATATTAAATACTGAAAAATATTAATAATAATTATTAATAACTATTATACATGTACGTGTATATATATATTATTTTTGTGTGTGTGTGTATGTATATATATATATATATACATATATATATATATATATATATCAGCATCTATAATAATGATTAATAATTATTATTAATATTATTCAATATTTCCTATTTCCAAAACGTGTCTTAAGATAACTAATTCTTCATGTGAGCTAACCCGAAGCACGTTACGCATATTTTACATTCCAATGTTTTTCAAATAGAATTTTTTTTTATTATTATTAAATATATACAGTATATATTTATGAGAATGCTAATGGAAAATACTGTATATATCTATAGTCATATGTCTATAAATTAATTAATTTATTTAAAATAAAAACAACATTTTCTTGTATGTGAAGAACACTGGAATGTGAATTATGTACAGTAAATATGTACAGTAAATACACTGTAAAACACATTATTAAATATTAATATTGAATTAGTTATTTGACGGCAAAGGATTCCAATGTTTAAAAAATTATATATATTATATATATAAATAATGTATATATATATGTGTATATATTATGTGTATATATACTGTATATAAATACATATACAAACACACACACACACACACACATATATATATATATATACAGGTGGCCCTCGGTTTACGCTGGTTCAATTTGCGTCGTTTCAGAATAACAACCTTTTTTTTCAGTCATGTGACTGCTATTGAAAAGCTTTGGAAAGCAAAGTGCACTAATTAAAATAGCCAGTAGGTGGAGCTGTCCGCTTGTTTTGCAGCAAAGTTATGCAACTTAACAGGTCTGAAATTGATCTGTATACACAGAACAGACATTAGCTATCGAGCAGCCACTTCCCTATTATCTTCCTGTCCAGCAGCTTGAGGTGAGGGTGCCTAACTTCTTATTAATCACTGCAGATTGAAATGCATAGAATAGGTGCAGACCCAATATTATCTAACATGCTAACAATGCAGAGAACTGATTGCAGAAAAATGCAAGTAAAAAAATGTTTTGTTGTGTGATTATTTAATTAGATGCTGTTAGCTAATATTTTTGTTAATTAAACTTAGTTTGATGATGATACAATCTATATTATTAGGTTTATAATACTGTTTAGCATTTAAAGTCTTCATTTCAAAGCTTTAAACATAATGTGTTAGGTGTTACTTATGACAATTTTGAGAGGGGCCTGGAACCTAACCCCCTCACTTCCCATTGACTAACATTATAAACTGGGTTTCAAATTACAACGGTTTCAATTTACAACCATTCCTCCTGGAACCTAACCCTGGCGTAAACTGAGGGCTACCTGTATATATATATATATATATATATATATATATATACCCTAACATGTATAATGGATTTATGTTATGAATGTATGCATATAAACATACTGACCTAGATTTGGAGTTTGGCGGTAGCCGTGAAAACCAGCGTTAGAGGCTCCTAACGCTGGTTTTAGGCTACCGCCGGTATTTAGAGTCACTCAAAATAGGGTCTAACGCTCACTTTTCAGCCGCGACTTTTCCATACCGCAGATCCCCTCAATTGCGTATCCTATCTTTTCAATGGGATCTTCCTAACTCCGGTATTTAGAGTTGTTTCTGAAGTGAGCGTTAGAATTCTAACGACAAAACTCCAGCCGCAGAAAAAAGTCAGTAGTTAAGAGCTTTCTGGGCTAACGCCGGTTCATAAAGCTCTTAACTACTGTACTCTAAAGTACACTAACACCCATAAACTACCTATGTACCCCTAAACCGAGGTCCCCCCACATCGCCGCCACTCGATTACATTTTTTTAACCCCTAATCTGCCGACCGCCACCTACGTTATCCTTATGTACCCCTAATCTGCTGCCCCTAACACCGCCGACCCCTGTATTATATTTATTAACCCCTAATCTGCCCCCCACAACGTCGCCTCCACCTGCCTACACTTATTAACCCCTAATCTGCTGAGCGGACCTGAGCGCTACTATAATAAAGTTATTAACCCCTAATCCGCCTCACTAACCCTATAATAAATAGTATTAACCCCTAATCTGCCCTCCCTAACATCGCCGACACCTAACTTCAATTATTAACCCCTAATCTGCCGACCGGAGCTCACCGCTATTCTAATAAATGGATTAACCCCTAAAGCTAAGTCTAACCCTAACACTAACACCCCCCTAAGTTAAATATAATTTAAATCTAACGAAATAAATTAACTCTTATTAAATAAATTATTCCTATTTAAAGCTAAATACTTACCTGTAAAATAAATCCTAATATAGCTACAATATAAATTATAATTATATTATAGCTATTTTAGGATTTATATTTATTTTACAGGTAACTTTGTATTTATTTTAACCAGGTACAATAGCTATTAAATAGTTAAGAACTATTTAATAGCTAAAATAGTTAAAATAATTACAAATTTACCTGTAAAAGAAATCCTAAACTAAGTTACAATTAAAACTAACACTATACTATCAATAAATTAATTAAATAAACTACCTACAATTACCTACAATTAACCTAACACTACACTATCAATAAATTAATAAAATACAATTCCTACAAATAAATACAATTAAATAAACTTGCTAAAGTACAAAAAATAAAAAAGAACTAAGTTACAAAAAATAAAAAAATATCTACAAACATAAGAAAAATATTACAACAATTTTAAACTAATTACACCTACTCTAAGCCCCCTAATAAAACAACAAAGCCCCCCAAAATAAAAAATGCCCTACCCTATTCTAAATTACTAAAGTTAAAAGCTCTTTTACCTTACCAGCCCTGAACAGGGCCCTTTGCGGGGCATGCCCCAAGAAGTTCAGCTCTTTTGCCTGTAAAAAAAAAACATACAATACCCCCCCCCAACATTACAACCCACCACCCACATACCCCTAATCTAACCCAAACCCCCCTTAAATAAACCTAACCCTAAGCCCCTGAAGATCATCCTACCTTGTCTTCACCTCACCAGGTATCACCGATCCGTCCTGGCTCCAAAATCTTCATCCAACCCAAGCGGGGGTTGGCGATCCATCATCTGGTGAAGAGGTCCAGAAGAGGCTCCAAAGTCTTCATCCTATCCGGGAAGAAGAGGCGATCCGGACCGGCAACCATCTTGATCCAAGCGGCATCTTCTATCTTCATCCGATGACGACCGGCTCCATCCTGAAGACCTCCACCGCGGACCCATCTTCTTCCGGCGACGTCCAACTGCAGAATGACGGTTCCTTTAAGGGACGTCATCCAAGATGGCGACCCTCGAATTCCGATTGGCTGATAGGATTCTATCAGCCAATCGGAATTAAGGTAGGAATATTCTGATTGGCTGATGGAATCAGCCAATCAGAATCAAGTTCAATCCGATTGGCTGATCCAATCAGCCAATCAGATTGAGCTTGCATTCTATTGGCTGATCGGAACAGCCAATAGAATGCAAGCTCAATCTGATTGGCTGATTGGATCAGCCAATCGGATTGAACTTGATTCTGATTGGCTGATTCCATCAGCCAATCAGAATATTCCTACCTTAATTCCGATTGGCTGATAGAATCCTATCAGCCAATCGGAATTCGAGGGACGCCATCTTGGATGACGTCATTTAAAGGAACCGTCATTCGTCATTCAGTCGTCGGCCAGGATGGATGTTCCGCGGTGGAGGTCTTCAGGATGCTGCCGCTTCGCTCCGGATGGATGCCGCTTGGATGAAGACTTCAATCGGATGGAAGAACTCTTCTGCCCCGCTTGGATGAAGACTTCAATCGGATGGAAGAACTCTTCTGCCCCGCTTGGATGAAGACTTCAGCCGGATCATGGACCTCTTCAGCCCCCCGCTTGGGCTTGGATCAGGACATCGGAGGAGCTCTTCTGGACCGATCGGTGAACCTGGTATGGTGAAGACAAGGTAGGATGATCTTCAGGGGCTTAGTGTTAGGTTTATTTAAGGGGGGTTTGGGTTAGATTAGGGGTATGTGGGTGGTGGGTTGTAATGTTGGGGGGCTTGGGTATTGTATGTTTTTTTTTACAGGCAAAAGAGCTGAACTTCTTGGGGCATGCCCCGCAAAGGGCCCTGTTCAGGGCTGGTAAGGTAAAAGAGCTTTGAACTGTAGTAATTTAGAATAGGATAGGGCATTTTTTTATTTTGGGGGGTTTTGTTATTTTATTAGGGGGCTTAGAGTAGGTGTAATTAGTTTAAAATTGTTGTAATATTTTTCTTATGTTTGTAAATATTTTTTTATTTTTTGTAACTTAGTTCTTTTTTATTTTTTGTACTTTAGCTAGTTTATTTAATTGTATTTATTTGTAGCAATTGTATTTAATTAATTTATTGATAGTGTAGTGTTAGGTTAATTGTAGGTAATTGTAGGTAGTTTATTTAATTAATTTATTGATAGTCTAGTGTTAGGTTTATTTGTAACTTAGGTTAGGATTTCTTTTACAGGTAAATTTGTAATTATTTTAACTATTTTAGCTATTAAATAGTTCTTAACTATTTAATAGCTATTGTACCTGGTTAAAATAAATACAAAGTTACCTGTAAAATAAATATAAATCCTAAAATAGCTATAATATAATTATAATTTATATTGTAGCTATATTAGGATTTATTTTACAGGTAAGTATTTAGCTTTAAATAGGAATAATTTATTTAATAAGAGTTAATTAATTTAGTTAGATTTAAATTATATTTAATTTAGGGGGGTGTTAGTATTAGGGTTAGACTTAGCTTTAGGGGTTAATACATTTATTAGAATAGCGGCGAGATTCGGTCAGCAGATTAGGGGTTAATAATTGAAGTTAGGTGTCGGCGATGTTAGGGAGGGCAGATTAGAGGTTAATACTATTTATGATAGGGTTAGTGAGGCGGATTAGGGGTTAATAACTTTATTATAGTAGCGCTCAGGTCCGCTCGGCAGATTAGGGGTTAATAAGTGTAGGCAGGTGGAGGCGACGTTGTGGGGGGCAGATTAGGGGTTAATAAATATAATATAGGGGTCGGCGATGTTAGGGCAGCAGATTAGGGGTACATAGGGATAATGTAAGTAGCGGCGGTTTACGGAGCGGCAGATTAGGGGTTAATAATAATATGCAGGGGTCAGCAATAGCGGGGGCGGCAGATTAGGGGTTAATAAGTGTAAGGTTAGGGGTGTTTAGACTCGGGGTACATGTTAGAGTGTTAAGTGCAGACGTCGGAAGTGTTTCCCCATAGCAAACAATGGGGCTGCGTTAGGAGCTGAACGCGGCTTTTTTGCAGGTGTTAGGTTTTTTTTCAGCTCAAACAGCCCCATTGTTTCCTATGGGGGAATCGTGCACAAGCACGTTTTTGAGGCTGGCCGCGTCCGTAAGCAACTCTGGTATCGAGAGTTGAAGCTGCGTTAAAAATGCTCTACGCTCCTTTTTTGGAGCCTAACACAGCCTTTATGTGGACTCTCAATACCAGAGTTATTTTTATGGTGCGGCCAGACAAACGCGGGCGTTAGTTTTTCGGGTCATTACCGACAAAACTCTAAATCTAGCCGACTATCTTTTAAGAATATATAATACGTACTTTTGGCTCCATGCCTTTTGTTTATTTCTCTTTATTTCAATTTTTTTTCTAAAGGTTGGGTTTTTAAAATGTAGTATACATTGATCTCCCCCTTTTGTGGTCTAAGTACTATGACAACTATGTGTCCACTAGACTTTCCGTAGCGTATTAACCACTTTGATTATGTCATCACATTACATATCTGTATAGTATACGCCCCGTTTATTCCTTTCATTCGTGACGGCAAATGCTTGTCTTTTCTATTGTAATGCATTTAAATTTAGCATCTGTCTGGCCATCCATACTTTGTGGAGCTCACTAATTACTCTGACTACGTTACACATTTGTGAAATACATGTACTGCTTATATATATATATATATATATATATATATACACTGTATATATATATTTCCGGTTGCTATGGCAACCACTTGTCCTGTTAACTGCAGCGCATTTAATTTAACCATAATTTACAGACGTATGAGATAGTTTCTCTATGATTATTATATATACTCTTTGGTTACCACAGTACATTTAAAATCGCCAATAGGGTTCGGCTAATGAGATCTTGTTATTTTGTCATACACAAACAATGTTTTCTCCGGTAGCTATGGCAACCTTTTTGTCCATTTAGACTTGCCGTAGTGCACATTCTGTATAATCAGTGCCACCTACGTCACACATCAACATATGACTTATGTCATAGAGAGCATAGAGGGTGTTTTCAGGGGCGTGCCGCCGCATGGGTTTAAAAGTACCCGTTTGATGTTTACATTCAATATACAGGAACCCTCTGAGGAAGAAGGATACTATGCCTTTGAAACGCGTAAGGGACTTTTCCTTGAGACTCTGTTTTTATGTTTATGTATCTTTAGTGTTGTATACACTAGACTAGACTTGTTTAAGATATCTCGGATATTATCCTTTTGGGACTTCACATACATCAGATTGCCATTCTGATTACCTGGAAGCATCCTAAGGATTTCATTGTGAATATATGTGTTTTATGGATCTTATACATACCTCATATGTTTGAGGTTTTTAAATGTAAGTGGTCACTTGGCATTTTTTATATTTTTTCTTTAATAAAACTGTATTACGCTATGTACCTCTCTTGTGTTTTTCATTACGCATAAATGCTGGACCTACGGAGGAACTCCTAAATGACTATCTCTCCAAATTCACACACCATACTCCAAGGGAAGAAGAATTAATATATCTTCATCTCTGAACTGGATACGAGATATCACCTGAGATTCCCCACTGATAGATGTGGCAACTTACCTCATATGAGTGAGGTATTTTATAGTAAGTGATATACCTACTGGCCACCTATGTGTGACACCATCATCCTCTCTGATTGTTGTTTTTTTTACTGCAAGCACCAATTGAGACTTACCTATTCAGTTGTACAGATATCTAATTAACAATTATTTATATACTGATTTGTTTTATTATTGTTCTATTATTTTTTTTACTTATTTATACTGAAGCCCTGTGACCCATATTCAGTGCTATCTTACCCTCTCTCTCTCTTTTTTTTATACAAATGTATCATTTTAAATTTATTTATGATGTGTTTAGGGCAATTTTTTTCTGCGCTAACCTGACCGGGTTAAAAATAGATTATGCTTTTAAGATCACATTTACTTTCAACTTGTAATATGAGCAGTCTTAGGGCTAGATTTATTAAAGCCCTACGGCTGCAAGTTCTCACAAGAACTTGCTCGCCGTAATTTATCAAGCAGCGGTCACCAGACTGCCGCTTCCCTAACCTCTTCGCCACCTCTAAGGTGGCGAAATTCAATCTCCTCGGTCTAGTCAGACCGAGGAGATTGACAGCTCCTGCCTGCGCTTGATTGGCTGTGCACGGGCAGGGGGCGGGATTGCACGCGAGCACAACATTGCGCTCGTGTGCAATGGCGAATACCTGCGGGCAATTTCGCCCCGCCACAGGCGAGCTGAGGCGTACAGGGGCGCGTATACGCGCCCCTGTCTGCCTCAGCTTTAATAAATCTAGCCCTTAATCTTGTGCGCAAAAAACCATTAACTTTCACGTTTAAAAGTTAACGTGGCATTTAAATCTAGTCCTCAGCATTTTTAAAGCAAAAAGCAAAAAAAAACAAAAAAACAGCAAAATAAGTTTTTTTTTTTTTTTTACATGTATCCGAATGTTTAATGCTTTCTATTTTGCTATGATATTTCTTGGTGAGCATGCTTTTCCTGTTAGTTCCAAAATAAATATGACTTCCACTTCTATCTCTTTAAGGGGATAGGAGCTAAATATTGTGCCATTATGGATACACACCAAATCTCTGTCAAAAATAATTTGAGACAAGTGTGTTAAGAGTGAACCTGAAATCTATTATTTTTTTTGAGTTTGTGGTTGCAAGATCAAGTTAAATATAAAGAATTCCATGAGCGCACAGATGTAATTATCTTTGCAATATGTAAGGAACTATTAGTCATTTTCATCTCCAGTATTGGTTTATTCTTTGTAATGAGTTAATTTTTGAAATAATTCACACATTCATGCAAAATCTGTAACCTTGAAACAGCTCAAGGAAATCAACATGTGTACAATTTTTATTGTGTGGTTATTTTATTTTTTACAGGACTGACTAATTAATCTATGTAAACACTCCAGATGCTGTAGGTGTTGTATGTGTGAGTCCTGGTTACACTTCCACTGTCAGTAGGGAACAAAGTTAAAATGTTGGGACAGCATCATTATAAAATGCTGACAATTAGCGTTGTACATCGACACCTCACCAACAGATGTGCACATTATAAACAATGTAAGTAGAAGTGCAAAATGCAAAGTCCCAAAAGTCTTTTCTGCAACTGGAATAATGTATGTATTAAGGGAAATGTACATTGAATAACTAATAAACAAATGCAAAACATACAATCATTAGGTTGGAAGCAGAACTGATATTTATGTGCCCAAGCTTGAGAATAATTAAATATATTATGGAAAAACATAATGCAGCTTTTATAAAATATGTCTCATTTTGCAAGAGGTAGAAATGTTATGAAAGTCAGAGGCAGGGCATAAAGTATCACTCTGAGTTTGAACATATAAATGGAAAAAGTTGATTCTTCCAATGAAAAACCTCATATTAGGTTAGTTTGGAGAAAGATACACTCTGTGAAGAAGAGACGACCTTTTAAAATGTTTGTGATAACTATGTTATCCATATTCCTTAGTCCAACATGTCAAAAAATTAGACATGTGGATATGCAAAAAAACTAAAATCTTTCGGACCGAATAATAAGAAAAAAATGATTTCTGAATATTCGGCTGCCGTGCTATTCCATATTCATTTAGTTTAAAATGAATATTTCTGGAACATATAAATTTATTTTCGTTAAATGAATGTAAATGTTCCTTTGATAGAGCTGAAAAAGTTTCCCTGTAGCCTCACTTCTAATTACCTACAGCACGATGGAAGTCCGCGCTAGTCCCAACACGTCTTCACAGAGCCTCAGGGGTGCGCTAGGAGGCTTAGGATGCACTAAAAGTTCTATTGCGTGGCCCTGGACTCTGTGAAGATGGATTGGGCTTAGCGAGATTTTCCAGCTCGCTAGAGGGTAAGTATTTTAACCCCTAAGATAATTTAAAGAATGCAAATTAATACTACAACATTTTGTCAGTATTTCTTAATTTTCTTTCATTTTAGTTGGTGCTTTCGTTCGGATATTCGTTTTGTGAAAACAAAATGAATATCCTTGTTTAGTCATAAATTTGCATTTGAGAAGAATCTAAACGCACACATCTAAAAAAAAATGTATACTAAAATGTGATTACAAACACAGAAAAATAAATTTGGTAAAGAGAAAATAAAAAATGTGTGTAGTACAATGGGAATTATGACTGATTTCATCAAATAAATACTTCATTGCTTGCAGGATTCAGATGTTATGGGGCACTTCCCTAAAAAAGTAATTATATGAACCAAGGTCTAAATTCTTTAAAGAACCTCCTGAAATTGGAGCTTGCTTCATATACGGATTTCTTTTAGGGAAGTGTCCCTGAAAATCTGAATCCTGCTTACAAGTAAATATTTGGTGAAGTGTTTTAAATTGTAACACCTTTATTTGGTGAAATAACTCATATTTCACATTGTATTACACACATTTTTTTATTTTCACTTCTCTAAAAAAATAAACTGTCACCCTGGCCTGACTTGCAGTTCTATGAATGTCAGAGCTGGGTATCCAAACTGCAGAGGATCCTTCCAATGTTCAGTGAAAATGATGGGGAGTAGAGATCTAAGGAAACCAGCCTTCTGCAAGTAGAATATTAAAAAAATGGAGTGAACAGAAAATGGTTGGAGCAGAAGGTGGTTGGTACAAATTGGGCCTTTTCTCTAGGTTTGTCAACCTTCCCTTTTTCCAGGGATCTCCCTTTATTACCGAAACCTTTTTACAGTCTCCCAGGTTTCCTTATTTATCTGCTCCTAAAAAAATGTGTTCTCCCTTATTGTTTTACAGCATGTAAAATCTTAATTTCTAACTCTTGTACTGTTATTTAGTTAATCATTTTGATGTATCTGACAGTTTAATGTTTTTACCCCCACAGTGCCTTAAATGAGAAATAAAATTCACTGATTTGCAGAGCTTTTGAATGTATTCAGCCAGACTGTGTGAATGAAGATGATTTGTATGAAACATTTTGTTGTAACAAAATGTATCAAATGGTAAAATAAAAAGTGTTGTTTTTTTCAGTAACTACTGTATGTATAATTTGTTGATTTCCTACATCAGTTTTTTTTTCAGGTAAGGTTATTTATTTATTTATTTTTAAAATGTAATGTTAGTTTTTTGGGTAACTTAGGGAGCGTTATGTTGTATTTTTTTTTAGCTGGTTAAAGGTACAGTTTACACCAGAATTTTTATTGTTTTAAAAGATAGATTATCCATTTATTACCCATTCCCCAGTTTTGCACAACCAACACAGTTATATTAATATACTTTTTACCTTCTGTGATTACCTTGTATCTAAGCGTCTTCTGACAGCCCCGTGATCACATGACTTTTTATTTATTATCTATTGACATTTTAGTGCAGTGTTGTGCTGACCCTTAAATAACTTCACGGGCATTAACACATTGTTATCTATATGGCCCCCATGAACTAGCAGTCCCCTGTTGTAAAAAGCAAATAAAAAGCATGTGATAAGAGACTGTCTGTAGTGGCTTAGAAACAGGCAGAAATTTAGAGGTTTAAATGTTATAAAGTATATTAATATAACAATGTTGGTTGTGCAAAGCTAGGGAATGGGTAGTAAAAGCATTTTCTATTTTTTTAAACAATAACAATTTTAGTTTTGACTGTCCCTTTAAGGGGTTTAGATGTTGTTGGGTATTTTATTTAGATAAAAAATACTAAATAGGAGAGATTAAGGGGCCTATTTATGAAAGGCCTGTTGGACATGATCCAACATTGCGGATTATGTCCGATAGACATCGCTGAATGCAGAGAGCAATACGCTCTCCGTATTCAGCATTTCACCAGTAGCTATTGTGAACTGCTGGTGCAACGCCGCCCCCTGCAGATTTGCGGCCAATTGGCCGCTAGCAGGGGCATGTCAATCAACCCGATCATATTCATTGTGTTGAATTGCGGTGATGTCTGTCTCAGAGCAGGCGGACATAACTGGTTCATAACTGCTTCATAACTGGTGTTATGAAGGCTTGCCAGAAACACAGGGCTTCAAGCTCCGTACGGAGCTTGATAGATATGCCCCAAAATCTCAATTGCAAGATCAGGCTACATACAAGTTATTGCCAGGGGAACCTATTTTAAAAATATAGAGGGAGATCAAACATAGTTTAACAAAGGCAGTAGCTAATGGGGTCTTAGATGGTAAATTTTCTGATTATTTGTATAAGGACTATCCTAAACTCCTATATCCTATGCTGTCCCTAAGGTCCCTAAGCATGGAGAGACCGCCTGGTGGACCCATTGTCTCTAATGTAAACTCTATTTTTTACCAACATAGCTATTTTTATTGATAACAATTTGCAGTCTGAAGTTGTGAGGATGTCATCTTATATTAAAGACACTGGAGTCTATTTAAACAAACTAAAGAATTTGTACTTCCCTAGTTCTAAATATATTTTATTTACGCTGGATGTTAAAAGTCCCTACACTTCTATTAAACATGAAACAGGGGTAGGCATCATCAAAAAACAATTATCAAATAGTGGCCTATAATGTTCCATACAGATTGAGTTTATACAAGAATTGTTTTTACTAGTGTTATATTTCAAATATTTCCTGTTTCAAGATAGTTGGTTTGTGCAGATAAAGGGAACAGCTACGGGGTCCAATGTTGCCCCATCATATGCCAATCTATTTATGTATTACTTTGAGGATATATGTCTATGCTAACGAATTGTTCAAACAGTATGGTGCCACTTGGTGGCGCTTCATAGATGATGTGTTTGGCGTGTGGTGGGGCAGCATTGAATCCCTGGAGAGTTCTGTAGGGTCTCTAAATACAGCGGTTGATGGAATAGAGTTTACTCTAACTTGAAGAATCTGTAGATTTTTTATAGACGCATGTATTTACAAAGAAAAGGGAGTACTCAATGTAGACCTATATAGGAAGCCTACTGATTGGAATAGCATGTTAGCTTTTGATAGTTTTCATCCAGTAAAATGAAAGAAGTCTTTACCTAGTAGTTAGCTACTCATGGTTACCAGAATTGGGAGTGATGCTCAGAAATTACAATTTAAAAATAAATGAAATGGTGAGAAGATTCATACAGAGGGGTTACCTAGAGCAGCGTATACAACAGGAAATTAATAAGGTTAAAGCATGTACTAACCAGGTAAGAACAAAAATAAAGAACAGCAGGGAATATGAAATTGGTGTTTACTTCTCAATTCAACACATTTAGGGATCTAATATAAAAATGTATTAAAAAAACATTGGGTCATTTTGAAGGATTGCAACAGGGACATATTGAATTTCCAACAGAATGCTATTATGGCATATAGAAGGGTGAGAAATGTAAAGTATCATTTGGTTAGGACAGATGTAGGCTCAGAGAAAAAAGTAAGCCAGAGTTGTATTACTCAAAAGTCCATAGGATCCTATCCTTGTTTGGGATGCTCTAATTGTTTTTTCAACCCTAGTACAGGTGGAGTACTGTAGTTTGCAATAAAGTGAAACTATACATGTGAAACTTTATATGTTGTATATTTCATTAAATGTCCCTGTTCTTTATTATCCAACATCAAATGTGAGGATATTGAAGCCCCTGTGTCAAGTCATTTCCTAAAAGCAGGTCACATGAGTCACATAAATAAGGTGGAGGAGATACTTCAGCTTTTTTACAATATACACACTTAACATTGGTAGGAAAGAGTTCAGAGGACCCAGCTTCTAAGATAGATTTGAGGACAGAATCAGAAGTCTCCATTATATCAAAAATAATTATATCCCCTTAAAGAAAAGCTCTTGAGGAATGGAAAACTTACCCTTCCAAAAGAAGCTTAAGGACATTAACAAAACAAGGCACACTAAGCCAAAACAAAAATAAAACAGGAGACAAGTAGACTGCACACTCAAAACCTAAATAGCGCTCAACAAACTAAGCTGTTAAATGGGAGATTAGCGTGCCAAAAACCTGATGTGTGTGTACTAGAGGCATATGTGTGCTAACCTGACATTCGCTAACCTGAAAGCTGAAGCGCAGAAAAATTGAACACCCCTGAGTCTGCAAATTCCGATTGAGCAATTCCGAGGGCTCAAGTGAGCTATCCAGACACGCACAGACCATTAATTCAAACTAAATTATGCACGCAATTTTTTTTAAAAAGGGAATAAAAATAAATATAATGATTCTGTCCCAAGGATTTATATATCAAATACATATTTGACTACAAATATAATGAAAAATATCCTACTTATCAACAGACAATCATCTACTAGTAGATATGCAAACCAGAAATGAAACATATCAGCAGAGATATGGTATAGGAGTATATTGTAGATCCATAAAAGGAGGCAAAAGACAATTCCTTGGGACCACTATGGAAGGTTTGTGACAGCATTTTCCATGAGGGGAAAAAAGAGTCACAAACCATAACCCAAATACATCTCTCTGACAAACAATGTACTCTGAGAGGAAATCAGGCCTCAAAATAAACTGAAAGCCCCTGTCTCTAAAGAATCAAATCTCCACTGGAGGCAAAACTGAGGTACCTGTAAAGTAGGAGGGGTTTTATAGAGCTCTTGAGGTTTTGGAATTTTTGCCTCTTCCTAGTGGTAGGGAAGAGTAGTTGCCAGGAGTAATGGACCATGGACTCTTACCACCTGTATAAAATAAAGTTTTTGGTTTCATGACCCTTTACTAACTTTTCTGAAAAAAATAAACTACAGAAAAACAGACAAGACTTGGCTCCTGGACGTAACATTTAAGATTACAGTCACTTGACACTTATTAAATGCCATCTACCACTGAATATTACAGATTGTCATAAACATGCCCCCATATTTCATTTGAAGCAAGACTGCAGACCAAGATCCTGATGTAGAACAAAGCACACATTGTTTGTGCTGTTCGGGCTTTCAATAAAAATAGGTCAGCGCTATTCATTTATAATCTTATTCATTTACTTAAATGGAAGATAATATGTGTATGTCTAAGGTTAAAATAAAAGTCTAAAGGAATGATGTAGACAGCTGTAGTGAGTGGAGGGTGATGACAGATACAGTTTATCTATGAAAACTGCTAATTAGTGTTCATATCTTAAAGCCTATTCTGCAGCATATGTTACAGTGGAATAGGAAGGTGTTTGAGAAAAGAATCATCGTTTGATAATGTCACAATGCTGATTAATAATGACTTCAACTGAACTTCGAGATATTTTAGGTGTGAAACTGCCAGACTGCACAGATTGACTTAACCATTTAATAGTTACTCAAACAATTCTAAAAGTATAATGTAAAGTTAAATCAACGGATGTGCTGTAGAACTAAAAAAGCAATAAAGTCAAATATTCTGATGGATTTTAAGTTTATGAAAGCTGGAATTTATTATAGAGATGTTGCATATGTGAAACATGTTTTTAAATTGTTTTCAAATTTAGAAACTTTATTATGCTTATTTTAAAAAAACATATATAAGGACAGACTCCACTTTTAGAATATAATCATGTTTTGATCTTCATATTTAACCATTATTCTATAATATTATTTTATGTAATTAAAGGGACACTGAACCCAAATTTTTTCTTTCGTGATTCAGACAGAGCATGCAATTTTAAGCAACTTTCTAATTTACTCCTATTATCAAATTTTCTTCGTTCTCTTGCTATCTTTATTTGAAAAAGAATGCATCTAAGCTAAAGATCCAGCAAATCTTTGGTTCAGACCATGGACAGCACTCATTTATTGGTGCTGTCCAATCAGCAAGGACAACCCAGGTAGTTCACCAAAAATGGGCCGACATCTAAACTTACATTCCTGTTTTTCAAATAAACATACCAAGAGAATAAAGAAAATTTGATAATAGGAGTAAATTAGAAAGTTGCTTAAAATTGCATGCTCTATCTGAATCACAAAAGAAAAAATTTGGATTCAGTGTCCCTTTAATGTATATTAGTAATTGTATATTTTCTTTTCATAACTTCCTTTACTTTCTTTATACTTTGGGGGGATGTTGATTACATATTGGTTATTTATAAGCTGTACAGAAGCTTGGTCTTTGTGGCGAGTGGGCAGCAGATACTGTACGTCAACTGCCAGTATATTCTATTGCACAAGTATTTGCTTTGCAGTTATGCCCTTGCTCTTGTGTGATTAATCGAGCAAGAGAAGGGCCTGTCAATCAACCCAAACAAGCAAGTTTGGGGTGATGTATCTCTGTGAACCTCAGAGTTGGCATAGATGTTACAAAGCAGTGGTCGTATGATTACAGATTTGCAACTTTGTGTAAGCAGGCACTAAATAGCAAGCCTGCACTGCAAGGGCTCAAAATCAGCCCCCGCTGCTTAATACATAGCGTATATTTTTTATGTAGGATACCTTTTCTTATTTGGTCTAAAGCCCCATATATTAAAGGCAGAATTAAACACCTCTCATTTTTGTGTAAAAATTGTGCTTTTTTACCCACTCTCTCTGGAGAGCCCCAAAAGCAAAATCTATCAAATAGGTTTTCACAATACTGTAATCTACCTAAATCAGCTTTTTGATTTTTTAGCATTTGCAGGTTACAGAAATTACTTTTTGACCTCTATGAGGAGCATGGGACATTCTTATATGAAAACAAGAGGTATTTAAAGAAATAGTCTAGTAATCAAAATTAAACTTTCATGATTCAGATAGAGCATGCAATTTTAAGCAACTTTCTAATTTACTCCTATTATCAATTTTTCATTGTTCTCTATGTATCTTTATTTCAAAAAGCAATAATGTAAGATTAGGAGCCTGCCCATTTTTGGTTCAGCACCTGGGTAGAGCTTGCTGATTCGTGGCTACATTTAGACACCAATCAGCAAGCACTAGCCAGGTGCTGAACCAAAAATGGACCGGTTCCTGAGCTTACATTCTTGCTTATTCAAATAAAGATACCAGAATAATGAAGAAAAATTGATACTAGGAGTAAATTTGAAAGTTGCTTAAAATTGCATACTCTATCTGAATGATTAAAGTTTAATTTTGACTAGATTATCCCTTGAATGTCTTTTTAAGATCAACTCATCTATCCATATGGCTTAAATACTTATCTATTAAATCCTAGTGACATTTTCCTGCATTATTATTATTATTATTATTATTATCGGTTAATTGAGCGCCAACAGATTCCTCAGAGCAATAATATAGTCTTTACTCTTTTTTATCATCTAATAAGACTGAATTTATTTATATTTTTCTATCAGATACTAATTGCAGATGTAGTTAATTAAACATTTCAGACCTACTGGCTATTGTACTAAAAATTGTAATTAGCTACGTGGCGCCAATGCACTGCTAATTAAATGGATAGTGAATTAGCAGACCACTGTGATAGCGCTTTTGCTGACCTGTTAGGAAATCTGGGTCAGGAACAGCTTCAGATATTTCTTCGTGACACTGAGTTTCTGAGGGAATTGTCGCTACCAACAGCCCATCCGGAAGCTGATGTTCCAAGCCACGAGCAAAGTTATTGAGCCTAGAAAACAAAACAAAACAGTAGAATACACACAAAATAGAAATCAAAGACTCTTATAAATACTTGGATGATGAAGCCTGGATATGAAAGTAAAAATTACAGAGATTACAATTGTTAAAATGCATTCCCAATTATTTATTTTATCCAATTTACCTGCGTCTTTTGTTTAAACCTTAAAAAACAAATAAATGTGTATTACTATGAAAGTTTTTTAGAACTTTTTTTGCATGTAATATTTTCTATTTAATAGATATGTGCATTGACAAAAAGAGTTATTTCGTCTGAAAATTTTGTTTAATATTTTTCAAAATGTTCGGCTAAATTTAATTCATGTTAGTGTTCACTTTGGCCAAATATTGTTTTTTTAGATTTGTTACTGTCTTTACAATAGGAACAGCAAATTTACAACTCATTTTATTAAAAATATTACATTACAGAATTTGAAGAATTTAAAAGGACTTATCTTTCAACGTCAACTGAACATATAGGGGTTGATTGCAATTCTTTAGAAAGGCTTATCTAATGATTTTTCTGACAGACCCTATAACTGATTTGTTGCAGCGTATCTTGAACTCTCTGAAATTACTACCTTTCACCTAGATTATGAGTTTTGCGCTAAACAGGGTGCTGCCATTACGAGTTACTAAAAAGCCTCCTTGTGCGTACGATATGGTGGCATTAAGCTCCATACCGCACAAAATACAAGGGCTGCTTTAACGTGCTTGTGCACGTTTTCCCCATAGACATCAATTGGGAGAGAGTGTACGGAAAAAAAACTAACACCTGCGATCGCAGAATGAAAATTCTCTGTAACGCAAACCCATTGATGTCTATGGGGAAAACAAAGTTACGTTTAAGTCTAAACTCCCCTATTCTGCTGCCCCCAACATCGCCGACACCTAAATAAAGTTATTAACCCCTAATCCGCCGCTCCTGACATCGCCGACACTAATACAAATTATTAACCCTTATTCGGCTGCTCCCGACATCACCGCCACTATAATAAAGTTATTAACCCCTATTCTGCCGCTCCCGGACATCGCCGACACTATAATAAAATTATTAACCCCTAAACCTCCGGCCTCCCAAATCTCCGCAACTAAATAAATCTATTAACACCTAAACCTCCGGCCTCCCACATCTCCGCAACTAAATAAACATATTAACCCCTTAACCACCGGCCCCCACAATGCAAAACACTAAATTAAACTATTAACCCCTAAACCTAACACCCCCTAACTTTAAATTACAATATAACTATATTTAAATAAAAACTTACCTGTGAAATAAGAAAAAACCTAAGTTTGAACTATAAATTAACCTAGCATAATTATTCTAATAAAATTAAAAAGGTACCAATTAAAAAATCTAAGTTTCGGGCGCGGAGCTAACTAGCAGAGAGAGCAGACGTGTATGTCTGTAGCTCTGCTAACAATGTACAAGATTCAAAATTTATAGCAATACCACAAAAAATTTAACAAGCCCTATCTGCCTTTCTACGAGGTATACCCTTAAATAGGGGTACTTTGGGGGACATTTCTTGTTTGTTTTTTTTGTTTTTGTTTTTTTTTTACCCCTACAAAGCGGACCTTACTTAGGAGCCTGCCACTGAAGCTTTCGGGATCGGTGAGCGATTTCACTCCGCAGGGAGCTCGGATCCCTCTCAGCAGCGTTGTGCGACAGGGGACCTGGTGGAGATCGACGGTCTGCTGCGTCCGCTGGCAGGTCTTGCTTAGAACATCAGAGCCTAGAGAACTTGAAGGTACTTATCCCAGCAAATGGCCTGGGTGCTACTTTGAATGTGGCAGCAGTCCGTCTCAACTTTACTCATCTTAGATCATCACGCTCCAACTTTCCAGCTAGCAGGGGAACCTCTCGGTCACATCTAGTCCCTTGGAGAGAGCTCCGGTCACCCTCGGTGCGCAATTCCTCCGGCCCACACCTGCACAAGGCCTTCACTACTTTACACCCACCTGGACCTCTGGGTCTACATTAAATCAGTTGGGTGCGGTAGTGGAACAACTGTATGGGAATTAAAGGAGGCTTCACATATCCAATATTAATAGAAATGTAAAGTACTAGCCCTGCCGTCACTTCAGAGGCCTACAATTATTTCTACAACTATAGTTCTGAAGTATACGTCCTTTGACTGTTACTTGTTATTAACAGATTAAGAGACACAGGGAGCTTGTGGTAAATCTACTTCTTTACTTAACTCCTCCTGCCCGTGGACAAAAAGTACTCTTCCCTAGATTTATACTGCAGCAGATACAGGCCTATTAGTCTTCACACTATATCCTTGGCTTATGGCACCTTCTGACTGACTCTTCTCCTCCCTTTCCCGCCGGCACACTTGCCTGCGGGTCATATCCACATACCTTCACCCACATCGCTCTGAGGGAGCACTTTCCCAGGAGAAGAGGTCTAACCATCTTTGTCGCCAGGCTGCTCCCGCTACCATTACATCCCTTTTTTACCTGTCTCACAGTGGACATTTAATTATGCTGGAGTAGACCCCACGAATATGGGGTACACTCTCCCCCTTCAACCCAGTCTGCTATTTCTTGGAATTAGTAACCAGCAGTTCCCATATAAAACTTACTGTTATAACTATCCACATTTCCAAATGACGCATTCTCAAAAGAAAAAACAGAAACAGACAGACAACCCTAAGAGGACCCTAGCGGATCATTTCAACAGTAAAACCCTGCCAGATCAAGAGGGATCGGATGAGAATTCCAGGGAATCAACATTCTCACTTAAGGGTACCCATAAAAAGGATTATCACTCTATGGATAGATCTATATCCTCACACTCTTCCATTATGGAGTCTATTAAGTCCTTATCGGATAAAATGGACACTCATTACACGTCCTTAAAGCAGGACCTTAAGACTTCTGTCATAGAGCTTAAAAGGGACATTTCTTCCTTGGGTGAGCGCACAGAAACCCTTGAATGACAGCACGAGGACCTTGCATTGGACCACGCTAACTTACTATCATATACCTAATCCTTATCTGAGATGATAACAGACCTAGAATCTAAACTGACTGACCTTGAGGACAGGTCACACCATAATAACATTAGAATCCGGGGAATACCGGAGGATGTGAGTTCTGCTGATTTACCCAATTTTTTGTTAGGTCTATTCAAGGAACTCTTGGGATCCCTGCAGGATCATGATCCCCTTATTGATAGGGTTCATAGAGCTCTCCATCCACGGAATTCCAACTCAGATACCCCAAGAGACGTCATCATCCGTCTGCATTATTATACCTTTAAATAGAAGTTGTTAAGGGCTTCATATTTAAACAAAAATTTGAAGGAACCAATACAGATCTTCCCTGATCTTTCCCCACACGTGCTCGCAAGGAGGCGCTCCTTCCAACAGGTCACACAGTCTCTTCGAAAGAATAGTGTCAAGTATTGGTGGGATTTTCCTGTGAAGGTTTTCTTTCAGCATGAAGACCATTCCTACATCATTTCCACACCAGACCAGGGGATGAAACTTCTTGAATCTCTAGGCCTGTCTTCTTCGGAACAAAACAGAAAACTCTTAGACAGCCCCAGACAACTCAATACTGAAGCTCCAGAATGGCAACCTTTACCTAAAAGGCCTTAACAACAACCCAAGAGGAAAGATAGACCAGAACCTAGAGAAGACTTTTGATTCACAACTCTTCGGCCAATTGGTCATGTAAAAAAATAATGATACCTCCCCATATCAGGGAAAGTCCCAAGGACTGGGGACCACATGTATCCTTTTGCTATGTGGTTTCTTATGTTTCATGTTCAATGTTTTTTTATTTCTGGTTCTGACTTTTTCTTTTTTCAGAGACTAACAGTTGTACAGGCACTTCCAGGAGTGCTGGTCTAGAGGAGATCATTGATCATAGAACTCTGGGGCTGGTCTGCAGGATCCACAACTCTTAAGGAGATGAACTGTAGTACTTTCATAGTCATAAGGGCATTTGTCAGAGTCAGCTGTCCAGATGATCTTGAAGGTCAAGAGCACAGACGAATAAGCCTCCCCAGGGAAATTGTTTAATTTCATACCATGAATCTATTAAGCTAACTTATTGGAAATATTTCATTGCTGTTTCGATGTTATGTTATATCTTGTTCGGTCTTTGATAATGGTTATTTGCATTTAGAAGCCTTTTTGTGGGTCCCTCTCTTCCTACTCTCATTCCTTAGACCTATCGAGTTTGGGTCCCTCCTGCTAAATTCTCCTCCTCACATGATGCGATACACAACAATATGGCCTGGTGGCCATCTGAGCATACAGTCGTCTGGTCCCAGGTAAAGGTATCATATGTCCTTCCCCCAGCCCCTTGGACTACAAATATCTCCATCATCTTTAAAAAAAAAAAGGAAAAAAAAAAGTGGACCCCAACCTACTCCCTCCCACAAACAGGCTCTATATGCTCCGTACTTATGTAAATAATGTACTTGTTATGATATATTCTTTATAGCATTTAATTCTTATTCCTTTCAGTATATTGTAACTAGAAGGTTATGTATAATAGCTTGCACGCTAGATGGTATCAAGAGCCTTTAACCAATGAGCAGTTAACTTAGAACTAGAACCTACAGGTTAGTACATTAACGACCACGTTGCGCTATGCACATGACTCAACCACTCCTCATGGGAGTCCGATGGAAATCCATTATTTACCTCATCGGACTCACACCTTGCAGCTGACATCGAAGTTTACTTGTCCCCTTGCCCCCCCCCCAACTGTCCATTTGGATTCTCATACTTCTGTTTCCTAGGTGTCTGGTCAAGTCCACTTAATTTAAGACCTGTTTTATGATGCATCGTAGCCATTACTCTCTTTATATCTTAGAAATTCATTGGATCTGACAGTCCCTCCATATGGTCCTCACTCTGCACTAGTGTTACAAATTTCACACATACTAGGGGAGGGTGTCCATCCCCCTTGGGGCAGCACCCCCATTCTCTTATTGCTAACACTACTAAGGTACTTTCATTAGATCTTCAAAACACCTCAAGTGTTACAGGTGTCAGCTCCCCTTGAAGCCGTTGTAGACCCGTTTCTCTCACCCCTTCCTCCGCCCCCACATAGCATAATTGAGTGTGTTTGAAGGATTGTTGTATATACTATGTTTAATTAGAATCCAGAGCTTTACCTGCAGGACATAGTGCCTCACAAGGACAGCCAGCAACGGCTCAGGCTAGTTGGTATCAGTCCATAACCTATGTCATGTCTTTACTAACTAGTAATGTATAATGTATACCATCCTGCACTGTTATTAGATACTGCATTTAATTGTATAAATAGCACGTTTACTTACCTATGTAATTTTTATTTACATGGCGCTCTTATAGTTCGTCAAAGGCTTTCTTTGTTACACTGTACATTCCAGATCTCACTGTTTGTTTTTGGTGGAGGTTTGTAGAATATTGATAATTAATAATGGCCTTCAAATATCGCCAAACAGAGGGTGCCACGCATAGGGGAGGTAGATACACTTGTAGGGGTTAATTTCAATATTATCTTATACAGGGGATAATGCTAGATTATACACATATAGCCTACTTTGAGACCAATACCTAGGACCATATACTCCTTTTAATTAATTGATGGTCTCTCACTACCCTGATCTATGATATCCCCAACTGAGATTTTAAAGCCTACTCTTGCCCATATTTAAACCTAAAACAACAGTTCTTGTCCTACGGACAGCGGCCGAGTCTGTGGGATAGGACAAGTCAATCCCTTCACAGGATTAATACATATAGGCCAAGGAGAGACTAATATATCTGTTATATATTCGTACTATGGAGCTAAACGTAACCATTTCAAAGATTTCACATTGATCTAATACTTATATTCAAACAGTTACATTGGGTAGTTTTACCAGCAGTACATACTTATCTCTAGGAGTTGTTCTAAGCTTTATTTCCATTTAGCCATGACAAGCTCCTATCATCCTAGCCCCTTGATAACAATGTGTATACAATAGCTCCCTACTCATTTGTAACAATCTCTGTGAGTATGTGCCCCTCCATAGATAGGACCCCTATAGTTACTACATTTCATTATACACAGTGACTGATTATTATGATACCTCCCTTGGCTATATATCATCTGTTGTGTACTGATGCCCTTGGTTTAATAGTAGTGTATACTAATATGCTTGGTTTTACAGTGGTCTCTCAGTTTTTATATGTTAATGATGATGGATATTTTGCTGTAGCTTATTCACCCATGCCACTCATATCATTTGTCCCCATATCGCTTCCCTTTATTCTTCTATTCATTTACTGACATATCTTAATAGGCTCCGCCCCTCCCTTCCCCTTCCCCCTTTTTAATACGAGCGGCTCTCGCCTGCTGTACTCCCTCCCTCTCCCACATGCTATGGTCCAGGAGTGCCCGAAACATAAGCCATATCCCCTTATTACGCTATAGTAAACTTAGATTATACAGAGGTTTCATTCTGCCGTTTTTGGGAACATATGCTATATATTAAACTATAAAAGTGAAGTTCAATGTTGATTCGTCCATACCTTCTCTCATGCTTCATTGGAATATGATATGCTATTGTAATTTGTACCTAACTTGGATGTAATTACCTGCCTTTGGATGAATTATGTTTGTTTCTCTTTTGTTTGTCAATCTCACAACTTCAATAAAAATGTATTTAAAAAAAATAAATCTAAATTTAAAATTTTAAAAAACCTAACACTACGAGAAAAATTAAAAAATCTAAAATTACAAAAAATAATAAACACTAAATTACAAAAATTAAAAAAACTAAGCTTACAAAAAATAATAAACAAAATTATTAAAAATAAAAACAATTACACCTAATCTAATAGCCCTATAAAAATAAAAAGCCCCCCCAAAATAAAAACACCCCCTAGCCTACAATAAACTACCAATAGCCCTTAAAAGGGCTTTGTGTAGGGCATTGCCCTAAGTTAAACAGCTCTTTTACCTCTAAAAAAAATACAAAGTCCCCCCAAAAGTAAAACCCACCACCCAACCAACCCCCCCAAAAAAAAAAAACCTAACTCTAAAAAAAACGAAGCTACCCATTTCCCCTAAGGGGCATTTGTATGGGCATCGTCCTTAAAAGGGCATTCAGCTCTTTTTCATTGCCCTTAAAGGGGCAGTAAACTTACAAATTAATGTTATATAATTCTGCACATTAATTTTAATGGCGCGACCGGGCACACTGTGACAAGACAGTTTTGCCGTGATGCGCTGTGTAAAAACCAGACCCGCTTAGTAGAGCAAGGGTCGGCGTTCTGGTAAAAGGAGGTTTTAGATACAATTTCTCTGAAATATTTTAAAGTATAAATGTGCCGGTAAGCTAATGTTATATAATTCTGCACTATGTGCAGAATTATATAACATTAGTTTGTAAGTTTACTGACCATTTAAAAGGGCATTTAGCTCTTTTTCAAAAGCCCAAACCCTAATCTGAAAAAAAAACACCCCAAAAAATAAAAAAATACCTAACACTAACCCCAGAATATCTACTCATGGTTGCTGAAGTCCGGGCATCCAGGTGGCAAGAAGTCTTCATCCAGGCGGCAACATCTTCATCCATTGCAGGGGCGTCTTCTATCTTCATCCCAGTGGCGCGGAGTGGCAAAGACATCCAGCGCGGAGCGTCCTCTTCATACGATCCCCGCCGTACACTGACGCTTCAATGCAAGGTGGCCGTTTCAAAATTGCGTACCTTGCATTCCTATTGGCTGATTTGATTCTTCAAATTCAAATCAGCCAATAGAATGAGAGCTTCTTAAATCCTATTGGCTGTTCAAAACAGCCAATAGGATGAGAGCTACTGAAATCCTATTGGCTGTTCAAAACAGCCAATAGGATGAGAGCTACTGAAATCCTCTTGGCTGTTCAAATAGTTATGTCTACACCTAACACCCTAACATGAACCTCGAGTCTAAACACCCCTAATATTATACTTTTAACCCCTAATCTGCCGTCCCCGACATCGTCGCCACCTACATTATATTATTAACCCCTAATCTGCCGCTCCGGACACCGCCGCCACCTACATTATACTAATGAACCCCTAATCTGCTGACCCCAACATCACCAAACCCAACATTATATTTATTAACCCCTAATCTGCCGCCCCCAATGTCCCCGCCACCTAACTACAATTATTAACCCCTAATATTCCACCCCCAATGTCGCCGCCACTATAATAAATATATTAACCCCTAAACCTAAGTCTAACCCTAACCCCACCCTAACTTAAATATAAATTTAAATAAACTAAATAAACTACTACTATAAAAAAATATTCCTATTTAAAACTAAATACTTACCTATAAAATAAACCCTAAGATAGCTACAATATAACTAATAGTTACATTGTAGCTATTTTAGGATTTATTTTTATTTTACAGGTAACTTTGTATTTATTTTAACTAGGTACAATAGTTATTAAATAGTTATTAACTATTTAATAACTACCTAGCTAAAATAAATACAAATTTACCTGTAAAATAAACCTAACCTAAGTTACAATTACACCTAACACTACACTATCATTAAAATAATTACCTAAACTAACTACAAATAATTACAATTAAATAAAATAAACTAAATACGAAACCCCCAACATTAAAATCCACCACCCACACACCCAACCCTACTCTAAAACCCAACCAATCCCCCCTTAATAAAACCTAACACTAACCCCTTGAAGATCACCCTACCTTGAGACGTCTTCACCCAGACGGGCACAAGTGGTCCTCCAGAGGGGCAGAAGTCTTCATACGATCCGGGCAGAAGAGGACCTCCAGAAGTCTTCATCCAAATGGCATCTTCTATCTTCATCCATCCAGAGTGGAGCGGGACGTGACCATCTTGAAGCCAGCCGATGCGGAGCATCCATCCAGACCGACGACTACACGTCAAATGACGGTTCCTTTAAATGACGTCATCCAAGATGGCGTCCCTTGAATTCCGATTGGCTGATAGGATTCTATCAGCCAATCGGAATTAACGTAGGAAAAATCCTATTGGTTGATCCAATCAGCCAATAGGATTGAGCTTGCATTCTATTGGCTGTTCCAATCAGCCAATAGAATGCGAGCTCAATCCTATTGGCTGATTTGATCAGCCAATAGGATTGAAGTTCAATCCTATTGGCTGATTGCATCAGCCAATAGGATTTTTCCTACCTTAATTCCGATTGGCTGATAGAATCCTATCAGCCAATCGGAATTCAAGGGCCGCCATCTTGGATGACGTCATTTAAAGGAACCGTCATTTGTCAGGTAGTCGTCGGTCTGGATGGATGCTCCACGTCGGCTGGCTTCAAGATGGACCCGCTCTGCTCCGGATGGAGGAAGATAGACGATGCCGTCTGGATGAAGACTTCTGGCCGTCTGGAGGTCCTCTTTTGCCCAGATCGGATGAAGACTTCTGCCCCTCTGGAGGACCACTTGTGCCCGGCTGGGTGAAGACGTCTCAAGGTAGGGTGATCTTCAAGGGGTTAGTGTTAGGTTTTATTAAGGGGGGATTGGGTGGGTTTTAGAGTAGGGTTGGGTGTGTGGGTGGTGAGTTTTAATGTTGGGGGGGTATTGTATTTTTTTTTACAGGTAAAAGAGCTGATTACTTTGGGGCAATGCCCCGCAAAAGGCCCTTTTAAGGGCTATTTGTAATTTAGTATAGGGTAGGGTTTTTTTTTTTATTTTATTTTTTATTTTATTAGGGGGATTAGAATAGGTGTAATTAGTTTAATATTCTTGTAATTACTTTATTATTTTTTGTAATTTAGTGTTTGTTTTTTTTCGTACTTTAGTTTATTTTATTTAATTGTAGTTAATTGTAGTTAGTTTAGGTATTTAATTTAATTAAAGTGTAGTGTTAGGTATAATTGTAACTAACGTTAGGTTTTATTTTACAGGTAAATTTGAATTTATTTTAACTAGGTAGTTATTAAATAGTTAATAACTATTTATTAACTATTGTACCTAGTTAAAATAAACACAAAGTTGCCTGTAAAATAAAAATAAACCCTAAGCTAGATACAAATGTAACTATTAGTTATATTGTAGCTAGTTTAGGGTTTATTTTATAGGTAAGTATTTAGTTTTAAATAGGAATAATTTATTTCATTGTAGTAATTTTATTTCGTTTTATTTAAATTATATTTAAATTAGTGGGGGTTAGACTTAGGGTTAGACTTAGGTTTAGGGGTTAATAAACGGCGACGTTGGGGCCGGCAGATTAGGGGTTAATAAATGTAGATAGGTGTCGGCGATGTTAGGGACGGCAGATTAGGGATTAATAAAATTTAACTAGTGTTTGCGAGGTGGGAGTGCGGCGGTTTAGGGGTTAATATATTTATTAAAGTGGCGGCGATGTCCGGTCGGCAGATTAGGGGTTAAAAACTTTATTTAAGTGTTTGCGATGTGGGGGGGGGGGCCTCGGTTTAGGGGTTAATAGGTAGTTTATGGGTGATAGTGTACTTTTTAGCACTTTAGTTAAGAGTTTTATGTTAGGGCGTTAGCCCATAAAACTCTTAACTACTTGACAGGAGAGGCTGTACCACTCACTTCTTCCAAGACTCGTAATACCGGC
Organism: Bombina bombina; assembly: GCF_027579735.1. Lineage (NCBI taxonomy): Eukaryota > Metazoa > Chordata > Amphibia > Anura > Bombinatoridae > Bombina > Bombina bombina. The sequence goes on along the minus strand of NC_069508.1, from coordinate 109,341,916 downwards.
GTTATGCAAGTCCCATTGAAAAGATAGGATACACAATTAATGTAAGGGGAATTTACGGTAAGCTTGAGTCGCGGAATAAAAGTGAGCGGTACACCTGTACCTGCCAGACTCGGGCGTTAAAAAGCAGCGTTTGGACCTCTCAACACTGCTTTTTAAGGCTAACGCAAGACTTGTAATCTAGGCGAAATAGATTAGATCAAGCAATCATTTATTCTTCGTCCATTTCATCCTATTATGTATTCAATTACTCGTTTAATATAAAAATCACCAAATTAGCATGAATTCAGACAAATTTGTATTTGTCCCAAGCTGAATACACCTCTCCTATTTAATACTTGTAGACACTAGACATATGTACAGAAGATTGTTTGTCATGAATAAAAGAAAACAATAATAATAATTACATCTAATTTTCATTCAAGGGGTTGTTCACAATTAATTTGTTAATGAAAATCCATTCATCCACTCTTTTCTATGGAGACTATCACCAGGGCAGCAGAGGAACAGGTCAACGGAGGCTTAGAGTTATAGGGACAGTATACTGTAAAACTGTTTTTTCCTTAATGTGTTTACAATGACTTGTTATACCAGCTGAAAAGTATAATATGTATGGCTCCTTTAGGTATATGTTTGCACAAGAAATAGCTGTTTCTGTTAATTCAAGGAACAACCCAATGAAATGAACTTAGCTTGCAGGATAAAGCCTTGTTAGCTTTTCTCTCTGTATATTACATACAATCCTCCTTATCTGATCTCAATATACACAGTGAGACCAATACTTAGGGCTTGATTATCTACCTTGAAAAGAGAGTGTCTCGAAAAGGGGTGGGCCCTGAATTTTACTATGTGAAGGAGATGCATTCATTACAATAATGCTCACAAAAATAGTAATTTAAAAAAAAATTCTAAAACAAATAATATATTAAAATAAAAGAATTTGCAGTAAATACGTTCACAAAATAGCTCTAAAAAAACAAATTTGATGGAATATGTACAATTCAATTCAAATTACACAGGGAAAAACCATTTAAGGCCCACTGTAGAAATAATAATAAAACTGCCCATGACTCCATAAGTTTTGGCATCAAGTTGTATATTGGATAAATAAATTCTTATCAACTAAACTAATTTTTGATAGTTCTCATATTTTCTTTTTGGTTACAGAGAGCTCAGTTCAGAATAAACCCCTAATTAATGCAGCTATTCTTATAGCTAGACAACTGATTTTAAAGAAATGGAAAGACAGAAGACCACCCGGTCTTGCTGAGTTTATCCAGGACATGCTCTACCAAATAATTATTGATCAATATGATCCAATGATTTATATTGAGGGAAAGTTTAGAGTTTTTCTCATAAAATAGGAAAAGGTGATAATCTCACTCCCCTTTTCCACTCAAGAGCAGATTCTCTTACCCTTTCGTTCCTCTCCTCTCTTCTTGCAGCTTATCCAATAAGAATCTTATCCCCCACATTGGACACAAATAGTATACTAAAAGCATAATGATGTTAGGATTATTAAGTTTTTTGTTTGTTTGCTTGTCTTGTTTTATTTAAAAACTCCCCAACAGTATATAAGTATAAACTATAGGCAGTAGTCCTTTATAGAAATTTTCTTTTAAAAAGTCTTCTATTTTTTTTTTATTAATAAACGGTCAATCTAGGACCTATTAGATTAGTTTTGTATCTGTATTTTCTACTTGATTTAATTGACTTTCAATGTACCTGTATATCGATTGGAGTATATCTTTTGCATATATATATATATATATATATATATATATATATATATATATATTTATTTTTTTCTCTTGAATGACACCCTGCGTGGTGTGCTGAAAAAGCAAATGTTAAGACTTTTTTTTTTTTTTTTACTTATACTGTTGGAACATTAACCCCTTGAGTGCTCTGAGCCATCGCAGAGTTTCCCACTCTGGTGCTAACGACGGCTCAGAGTCGTTGCTAGCACTCTCCCACCTTGAGGGAGATCTGGGGGCTCCCACCCGCTTCTACCCCGGCGATCGTGCCTGTAGAGTGACAGGCATTGCCGGGGCTTCCCGTTTTGCGTGGTGACGTCACGCGCAATAACGTGATGACGTCACAGCACAACTTTATTTATACTTAACAATGTTAAGTATAGGAGCAGGGGGCATGCTGCTTAGAAGCCTGTATCTCAGACATCTAAGCAGCTACAGACCCCCATTGGAAAGGTAATCGCTTAACCTTTCCAATAGTGTAAGTCTTGGGTGTCTGAAAAAAAATACAAAAAAAGTTAAAAAAATAATTGTTCAAAACATAAAAAAAAAAAAACATTAAAAAATCTTAGCACCCAGGTGGGAAAGTGCTTAGCACTCAAAGGGTTAATAAAAGATATATATATATAAAAGAAATAATAATAAAACTAAATTGTACATGAAAAATGCTGTGAAATTTATACTGGTAATACTAAATTCAATGCATTTTTTTTTGCTTATTTTAAAAGTAGATTCCCCACCCTCTACCTGGTAGCATGAACACAGGTATGCTGTAGGCATAGCTCAGTTTTTTTGCTTGGTCTGTAGTCTGTAAGAAATTTACTCCAGAAGTTTTATCTGACAAACTGAAAGGTAGTGAGATTGTGTCAAAATACATCAAACACTTATTACTCTAAAATAAAAGCACATGAATATAAAAGAGGAGTAATCTGATTTGTGCTGGCTGCAGCATAACATTTTTTTAAAAATGTATTTTGTGATTCAGACCGAGCAGACCATTTCCAGTGTACAACTATTATCTATTTACTTTGTTCCTAGGATGTTCTGTGCTGAAGAGATACCTAGGTAGGCATCTGGAGCACTATGTGGCAGGAAATAGTGCTGCCATCTAGTGCTCTTGCAAATAAATAACAAACATTCTGGTAAAACTGCTGCCATAAAGTGCTCCAGAAATGGGCCAGCTCCTAAGAATAGGTCCATGCTTTTCAACAAAAGATACTAAGAAAAATTGGTAATAGAAGTAAATTAAAATTGTTTAAAATTGCATGCTCTGAATCAAGAAAGAAAATGTTAGCTTTCACAGCCCTTTAAGTTTGGAGATACTATTAACCCATATCAATGAAAATAATGTGACAATTTAGTCTATTTTTTATTTCTTTAATTATCTCAAAATTGTTCTGCTATGGCAAAAAATATTTTAATATGATATTCAATATTTAAGAAGTTTAATCAAAGCAAGGGTTATTACTTATTGTAAAATTACAGATGGGTTCTTCACTGGGACAAATGTATATGGTCATTGCAAATTAAAGGGACATTTTTTTTATACTTGCAGTTGGCCATATCACCATCTGTACACTAATATAAATGTCCTTAGAGCATAAATACATATTTCATGTTTTTTAAATATGAACGGCTTAAGCATGGTCATTTTTGTACTAACAGTAGTCTTTCATGTGCATAATGTGTATATATATATATATATATATATATATATATATATATGCACTGTGTATATATATATATATATATATATATATATATATATATCTATATATATATATCTATATATATATATATATATATATATATATATGTATGTACAAATAGAACCCACTCAAAAGGATATTCTGGTAATTAGTAATGGGACACCTGACTTACAAAGTATTTGCAGATGAACCAGTGCACGGAACTCATAGAGCTAATAATATAGAAAAAGTAAGAAAAGAGGCAGATGAGTTAATCCAGCACAAACTAAATTGCAAACCAAATCCAATGATAGAATAAGTCTATAAAGAATCACAGGAAGCTGCCAATTCAAACCAGATAGAGCAATTTTATTGGTTAATAACTACCTCTGTATATCACATCAATCAAATTATAATGTATATAGAACAAAATAAAATGTATTAAGAAATCCAAAGTCCCTAGGAAAAATCAGGCCTGATATAACCTAAATATACCGGTATATATACTAAAAGAGTAACTGTATTCAAGGCCTAGACCATAGTTCACCTCTATATAAAAGCTAGTATGCAGCAAAAATATATTATAGAGCAAGTTTACGACATGGTATCAAAACACAGTAACAAGGTATCAACAAGATCTCAAAATGCAACATATTGCAGCAACAGTAAATTGTAATCAAAAGCTCAGCAACATGTATATGCAGATTTGACGTAACTAAGATAAGATGTTAAAGCACATAGTCACTGTAGCTTAATGGTTAGTTAAAGCAGTGTGTTTGTAGCCAAAGTAAAACTTGTCATCACTTCAAAGGCAGCTTGTCATAACAGTGGTAGCAAATGGTGCATAGTCATTTAAGCATAATATCGGCAGAATATCAAAGCGGTATATTATGGCAAAAGCAGATGTTAGGCACACAAATTTTCTAGCACTTCAAAGCGGCTTGTTATAGCAGTGTTTGCTCATGGACTTAAAAGCGGTGATGTAGTCACATAGACCCACAGTAAAGCAAGCACAGTTGGAACAAACAATTCAGCAAAGCATCCTTGATTAATAGACGAAATAAAGAGACCAGGATCAAAGGCTTATAGCCCACAGCTCACCAGACCAGGCTAGTGTGTCCTCCGCGGTGTTACGGCCAAAATAATGAGAGCTGTCCTTCCGTCTCCATCCAAACTGCTTTGCAAGTACACTCCAGCTGTACGAGTAAACCGGCCAAACTTTTCCCAGGTTCACGTTCAATGCCTCTACCTTCTTAGAGGCGTCACCTTCACGCAACGCGCGTTTCACCCTCTGAAAATTCAAATTGGGCTTTCTCAAGCGTCATACTATCGGTTGCATAATGGCAACTTATATAGGCTGATCCTAATTGTAATTTGGTGAAATATCTGCACGGGATTCCTTATTATATCACATACTTATTTGAAATGACAGTTTCTCAAAATATTAATTAAGCAACCGATAGTATGACCCTTGAGAAAGCCCAAATTGAATTTTCAGAGGGTGAAACACGCGTTGCGTGAAGGTGACGCCTCTAAGAAGGTAGAGGCGTTGAACGTGAACCTGGGAAAAGTTTGGCCGGTTTACTCGTACAGCTGGAGTATACTTGCAAAGCGGTTTGGACGGAGACGGAAGGACAGCTCTCATTATTTTGGCCGTAACACCGCGGAGGACACACTAGCCTGGTCTGGTGAGCTGTGGGCTATAAAGTCTTTGATCCTGGTCTCTTTATTTTGTCTATTAATCAAGGATGCTTTGCTGAATTGTTTGTTCCAACTGTGCTTGCTTTACTGTGGGTCTATGTGACTACATCACCGCTTTTAAGTCGTGAGCAAACACTGCTATTACAAGCCGCTTTGAAGTGCTAGAAAATTTGTGTGCCTAACATCTGCTTTTGCCATAATATACCGCTTTGATATTCTGCCGATATTATGCTTAAATGACTATGCACCATTTGCTACCACTGTTATGACAAGCTGCCTTTGAAGTGATGACAAGTTTTACTTTGGCTACAAACACACTGCTTTAACTAACCATTAAGCTACAGTGACTATGTGCTTTAACATCTTATCTTAGTTACGTCAAATCTGCATATACATGTTGCTGGGCTTTTGATTACAATTTACTGTTGCTGCAATATGTTGCATTTTGAGATCTTGTTGATACCTTGTTACTGTGTTTTGATACCATGTCGTAAACTTGCTCTATAATATATTTTTGCTGCATACTAGCTTTTATATAGAGGTGAACTATGGTCTAGGCCTTGAATACACTTACACTTTTAGTATATATACCGGTATATTTAGGTTATATCAGGCCTGATTTTTCCTAGGGACTTTGGATTTCTTAATACATTTTATTTTGTTCTATATACATTATAATTTGATTGATGTGATATACAGAGGTAGTTATTAACCAATAAAATTGCTCTATCTGGTTTGAATTGGCAGCTTCCTTCCTGTGATTATTTATAGACTTATTCTATCATTGGATTTGGTTTGCAATTTAGTTTGTGCTGGATTAACTCATCTGCCTTTTTTCTTACTTTTTACATATATATATATATACACACATACACACACATATACATATTTTTTATGTACTATTGTTTTAAGCTATAATGGAATAAGGATTCTGGGTGAGAGAAGAGAACATTTAAGAAATTAAGTATATTTTACCAACATGGTTTAGTCAATTTTAAGAGTTCATGCACAGGTGACCAACATAAATCAATCAGATTTGTATATATAAAATTACTTATTTTTCTATGTGTGAAGTTGAGGTGACCTAGTGATTTTTTAAAATTGTATTTTATACTTAAAGGGACAGTCAAGTCCAAAAAAAACTTTAATTGTTTAAATAGGGAATGTAATTTTAAACAACTTCCTAATTTACTTTTATCACCAATTTTGCTTTGTTCCTTTGGTATTCTTAGTTGAAAGCTAAACTTAGGAGGTTCATATGCTAATTTTTTAGACCTTGAATACTGCCTCCAATCTGAATGCATGTTAACCACTAAAGGGCATTAGTTCATGTGTTTCATATAGATAACATTGAGCTCATGCACGTGAAGTGACCTAGGAGTGAGCACTGATTGGCTAAAATGCAAGTCTGTCAAAAGAACTGAAATAAGGGGGCAGTCAGAAGAAGCTTAGATACAAGGTAATTACAGAAGTAAAACGTATATTATTATAACTGTGTTGGTTATGCAAAACTGGGGAATAGGTAATAAATGGATTATCTTTCTTTGTAAACAACAATTCTGGTGTTGACTGTCCCTTTAAATAGCAATCAAGTTCATTAAAAATTTAGATTTAAAAGAAAGACAATGGACTAGGGGTGTATAATAGGGGGATGACATATTAAAGAACAGTGGACCTTTACCTGAACGTTCCTTTCAGCAATTGTCCGGGAGCTAGTTCCTTGGTTTGATTGTTGTAACCATAAAAGAGCTCCCCAAAAAGTGTCTGGTTCATGGGCAGCTCCTGACTCTCTCCACAGTGTGATCCCCCAGGACAAGATTCTGTAACGAGGTGACATGAAAGCCCATCTGGACCCAGCTTGTAGTCCTCAATGCAGCTGCAAGGAGATAACCCAAAGCAATTGTTTAGCATTTTACATAATTCATTTAAAGCAGTGAATTACTTAATGAGTTGGAAGTAGAAATTAAATTATGTAACAATAATGTCTATTGAAGACTGTATATACAAGACCCCATTTCATACATTTCTTCTTAATAATAAAAATATTTTATTAAGCTGAAAGAAGACAAAAAGTCCATGAAGTTCAACCTTCTGAGATTATTTGGTTCCAATTAGGTGGCTACAGAATCATTTATCCAATTAAGGGCCAGATTACAAATGGTGTGCTTACAGTTACATGTGAGCGTTTGTATTACAATTATGAATATGTGAGAGCCATTTTATTTATACTAGAATGATTACTGCATCCTCAGAGCTCTGGTTAACTGTTTCCCCCCAAAAAGTGTCACAAAACACATCACAGATACATTACCAAGTACTGTTACACTCATAATAACACAGTATCTTATAATAATTATTAAAAAAAAATGCACAAAAACGTTATAAGGGCTTAAAGAAATGAGGTCTCAGGTGTTAGGAAAAAAAAAAGCTAGGTAAAGGGCTTTAACAAAGAGTAAATATGGATATGTATGTATATATGTGTGTAGATATGTATTTATATGTATACACACACATATATATATATTTATACATATCTATAAACACTATATATATAGTGCATTGAAGCCCTTTGCAGTTAAATAGATGAAAACATGAAAAAGCACAATTAAACAATATTGATTTTTTAATAAAGTGTTATAATGTGTATTTACTGTAAATAATTCACATTCCAATGTTCTGGACATAGTATTTGTAAATAGATATTCCTCTATATATCTGTATATATCTGTACCTATAAACAATTTTATATATATATATATATATATATATATATATATATATATATATATATATATATATATATATATATATATATATATATATAAAAGTATGCAAAGGGCCAGCACTCATGGTTACCAAACATCCACCCAGGGTGCTTCCAAGATCAAAGTATAGGTAGTGGAGAAAACGATGCACTTGCCAGGATTTTCAAATCGTTACCTTTATTTCTTGTAATGTTTCAGGGTGTTACCCCCTTCGTCAGACACCAAAGAAAAAAAAATAACAATATATATATATATATATATTAGGGTTGCACCGATACTAGTATCGGTACCGTTACTAAGTACTTGCGCCAGTACTTGTAAAAACGCACTGATACTTAAACAGATACCTCCAGATCTTACCCATACACCATCTTGTGGCGTTTTTTCCAAACTTCATGTACCCATTTCATTTTAAGCTGGAGTGGAGACTTAACTAAAAATTGTTCACTTACGTCTGAGAGAAGTGATCCAAAAGCTGCTACTATACAGCTGGAATCCTACCTGGGAGAAATCACTGTTCCTCATTCAGACAAACCCCTGAAATACTGGGCAGTTAATAAACTGAGATTTAATGGCCCAAACATATATTTCTGCCCCATGCAGTAGCGTGGTAAGTGAAAAACTGTTCAGCTCAGAGTCAAACATCCTTACTGATAAAAGAAACAGACTTATAGCTGAACATGCAGAGATGTTTCTGTTCCTTAAAAAATAACTTGCCACTAACTTTTGAAATATACTTTCTAATTGCTAGATTGCATGGTTTTTTTTGGGGGGGGGGGGTTTTAAATCTTTTTATTCGAAGGTAATTAAATTACAACAGAGTGTAAATAATATCATATGAGCATGAGCTCCCAAAAATCATTATAAACAAAATTGAATTTACATTTTATCTGTTGATAGTACAACAAAATATCTGCATGTACATATATACCTTATCAGTTTTAAATCTTAACAGGATCTTATTTAAAAATACAAAATCATAATTCAAACTCAGTTTCTATGAGAAAAGAAGAAAACCAAAACAAAACAAGACAAAACAAAAAAAAAAAAAAAAAAAAAAAGAAAGGGACCCCTCAAGGTTAAACTTAATTTAACTAACCGATCTCTCCTCTTAGGATGGCACCATGTACATATAATGAATGAATTATAAAAGAGCTTATAGATTTGTTTTTGCATACCAGCTGGTAGAGAGGTAATAAAACATTCCCATTTTTTAAAGAAATTTATCACATCATTTTCTGAATTAATTACATAATCAAATTGCTCAACTATCATTTTTGTCTCTAATTTGCTTAGAAACTGAGAAAAACTCGGGCCTCTACTGGATTTCCAAGAACTAAAAATTATATTTATAGCACACAGGATCACAAAATTAATAAATCTACTGTTATGTAGCCTGTTATTGCCCTCTTTTAGAAAGAGGACCTCACCTAATTGTAATTTAATATTTTGTTGAACCGTCTTAGATAACCAGAAGGAGACCCTATACCAAAACTGCCTGTCCTTCGGACATCTCCATACACAATGTATTAGATCTGCAAGGTGAAAACTACATCTTGGACAATTTATAAATGTATCCGAACCCCACATGGCCATCCTACTAGGTGTTATGTAACATTCCATACTCTTGCTATTCTTTTTTGAATCATATCATTATTAACTCCACTTAAGTCCCGAGACCATTTCAATACTAAACTATTTATATAATCCTCTCCTTCCTTTTTCATTAACAATCTGTACCAAGGGGATATAGAATATATATCTGCTTTAAATAGGCAAAGAAGCGGATCAAATGAGTCCCAGCTAAAATCACCAGCAGTTATTTTAACCGTTAGCGAAATGTCTCAACTGCAAATATGCAAAAAAATCTTTATTCCCTATATTAGATTCCTGCTGTATTATCCTGAATGTTTTAATACATTTAAGAGGGAAGTCCCAGAGCTGATAGACATATTCTAGGCCTTCAATTTTCCATTTTGCAAATACCCTAGAATTGATAGCTTCTGGGAATTCCGGATTACCTATTATAGGTAAATATTTAGAGGATCTAAAGTTTATTCCTAAAAATTTTACATATTTTTTGCCAGGCCAAGATTGGATTCTTGAAAGTAATCATTCCATTTATCACAGGTGGTAAATTTTTAATTTCTAGATGCGGAATTACTTTAAGTCCTATTGGTTTAAGCAGGTTTTGCTCAATATCTTTTAGCTGAAAATGGCCAACTTCTAATAGCCAATCTGCTACAACTTTGATCATACAGACCCAATTATACCTTGATAAATTCGGCAAACTCAGCCCAGCATACTCTCTTGACTGCATTAATTTCATAAGTGATATTTTTGCTTTACCTTTACCCCAGAGGAACATGCATAATATTTTATGGAAATTAGTTATATGCTTAGCTTTTATGAACAGAGGTAGATTTTGTAAAATATACAACAGTCTAGGAAAAATTATCATCTTAATAATATTTATTTTTGCTGCCAAGGAAAGTGGTAAATTAGACCAATTCCTTAGATCCTCCTTAATTTTTTGAAATAATAAATCATGGTTAATTTCGTACCATTTCTCTGGAGATAGGCTAATATTAATCCCTAAATACCTGATGTGACTTTTGACTTCTTTGAAAGGAGTAGAAACCATAGGACCTCTATTCTTTGTGATCCATAGAATTTCTGACTTCTGTTTATTTATCCTGTACCCGGAAAAAGAACTAAAGATTTGAAATACATCAAGAAATATGGGAACATATTTTTTAAGGTCACTAACAAAAATCAACAAGTCATCTGCATAGAGCGCAATCTGGAGTTCTTTAGAACCTAGATCTATTCCTCGAATATTGTTCCATAATACAGTGGCTAGTGGTTCTATAACTAAGTTGAGCAATAAAGGAGAGAGCGGGCACCCCTGTCTTGTTCCCTTATGGAGAGGGAAATTCATAGTAAGGTCACTATTAATTATGAGAGCTGTTACCGGGTTATTATATAAGTCATGAATATATGCGCAAAAGGGACCAGTAAAACCAAATCTACCCAGGACTTCAAACAGATGGTTCCAATGTACTGAGTTGAACGCTTTTTCAGCGTTGACTGTTATAATTGCTCTATCTACGTCTGCTTTTTTTAGAACTTTTAGCATCCTTCCAATAATAATCTAGCGTAAGCAAGACTTTTCTGATGTTTGTAAAAGAAGTTCTCCCACTCATAAAACCTGTCTGGTCAGAGTGGATCAACCCAGGTAAGATAGTTTTTAACCTGTTTGCTAATATACCTGCCAGGATCTTATAGTCTACATTCAATAAGGCTATAGGTCTATACGAGTTCATATTCTCTGGATCTTTATCCTTTTTTAAAATTAGCGTAATAAGAGAAGAAGTAAAGTTTTTCGGCATCTCTGTGCCATTAATATAAAAATCATTGAAAACTCTTTGCATATGTGGTGTGATCTCATCTATCAATATCTTATAATATTCCGAAGGCAGCTGATCTGGGCCTGGGCCTTTATTCAATGCTATAGCTTTTATGGTCTTCTGAATTTCATCTAAAGATATAGGTCCATTAAGAACCGCTAAGTCATTAATAGAGACCTGTGGTAAAATACATTTTCTCCAAAAACTTTCTTTGTGACCTTCATGAATTTCCTTTGATTTATATACATTTTTAAAATAATTAAGGAATGCTTCCTTAATAAGTGTGCTAGATGTTAATCTTCCCTCTTTGCTCTTAATAGCTTCGATTATATTGGGTCCTCGCACTTGCTTAACCGTATTTGCTAGCATCTTGCCAGTCTTACCCCCATATCTATATAATTTGGCCTCTTGTCTAAGAATCCCTTGCATGGTTTTCTGATGTAGAAGGACATCCCTTTCTTTTTTGGCATTAATATATTTATCCCAATTTACCCTATTGGGAATTTTTAAATATCGATTATAGGAGTTAAGTAGCTGGTTGGATAGCTGAATTTCTCTGGCCGAATTTTTCTTTTTAAGCCTACACAGATAAGCTTTAATTTCTCCCCTAATTACCGCTTTTGCTGCCTCCCAAAAAATCTGATTACTTCCTACTGTACCTATGTTAAGAGATTCATATTCTTTCCATTTATCCTTCAACCAGTTTTTAAAATTAATATTAGAGAAGATATATTTGGGGAAAAAGAATGTGGCTCTTTTATGTGTGGAGCTATTAAGTGGTATACTCAGTCTAACTGGCGCATGATCAGATATAATTATAGGGGTAATCTCAGCCTCTAGACCCTGCCTGAGTAATATTTCATTAACTAAAAAGAAATCAATACGCGAAAACGTCCTATGGGTCTTAGACTCACACGTAAAACCTTTTACATCGGGATTTTGAATTCTCCAAATGTCCTTCAGGTTTAAAGTATTTCTAAAATTCTTTAAAATTAATATGTCACGTTTAGATGCTGATGCCTGTTTATTCCCTTGCTGAAGTCTATCAATGGGGGACTGAGATATTAAATTGAAATCCCCTGCTATAATCAAGTTGTGGTTTGAATATTCAAATAATTTCCTCTGTAGTTTATTCCAAAACCTACTATCCCCCTTATTTGGGCCATATATGTTACATATGACAAAGATTTTCCCATTTATTTCAATCTGTATTATAACAAATCTCTCCTCATGATCCAGTTCTTTTTTAATAATCTTGTATCTAAGTTTTTTGTTAAGCAAGATTGCAACACCTTTCTTTCTTTTAATACAGGGGGTAGCCACTACCTCCCCTACCCACCCATATTTAAGTTTGTCTAATTCTTTCTGTTGTAAGTATGTCTCTTGCAATAGGGCTATATCAGTTTTCAATTTCTTTAAATGATTTAAAATTTTCTTCCTTTTTATCGGAGAGTTTATGCCCCTTACATTCCAAGATATTATATTACAGAGTGTCATTCCACATCAAAAAAGACAGCGAAGAGAGAGAGGGGGAAGAGAAAAAAAAATAAAAAAATAAAAAATAAAATAAAATAAATAAACAAGATCCACACAAAACCCTTCATAAACAGTTGTAGAGATGGCACCATTTGCACCATTTACCGAACTTTCCATACTTAAACATAGGAAATGGAAATAGTGGTATCCCCTTGATTGATTGCATGTTTTACTGCTAGTTCTCATCTTGCACAATTATGCTCAAAAGAGTGTTCATAGGACATATTAAGTTAATTCGTATGAGCACTCATCCTACAATTATACGACTAGATTTAGATTACATTTGATTGATAAGCTTTACCAATCCTCTGTTCACATTTCCAACTCTATAGACTTTAATGGAGTTGGACATGTAATGAGAGCATTAGTAAAACTTACCAGTCAATGTAATCTATCCCATAATGTTGTTCCCCATGATTAAACAGTGCACTGTTTTGCACTTCTGGTTGGTTGTGATTTTACATTTGTTATGTATTGTTGTTGTTAATAATATATTTTATTGTAATATTTTTATTTATAAACATGTTCTGTGAAATTTCGTCGAGTTTTTACAACTTTGTGACAACAAGCAAATGAAAGCGTTTTTATTTCAGAATGTCTTTTGAGTTACAGTTCTTCATAATTATAAAGAAGCTATCTTAAATCATTAGTCTCTATTGTGCTCGAGAAACTGTCACATGACTTTAAAAAAAAAGTATCGGTAATTGGTATCGGCAAGTATTTGAAAAAAGTATCAGTACTTGTACTCGGTCTTAAAAAAATGGTATCGGTGCAACCCTAATATATATCGGCAAGTATTTGAAATAAAGTATCGCTACTTGTACTCTTAAAAAAATGGTATTGGTGCAACCCTAATATATATATATATATATATATATATATATATATATATATATATATATATATATATATAGAGAGAGAGAGAGAGAGAGAGAGGGAGAGAGAGAGAGAGAGGGAGAGAGAGAGAGGTATAAATAGATATTGCACCAAAATAACATCATATGTATATATATATATATATATATATATATATATATATATATATATATATATATATATATATAAGTATCTATGAATAAATAGAACAATTATTCTATGTAAAAAACATTGGAATGTGAAATATTAATATTTTCATGTCGCGTTAGTGCACTTGAGAATATGTAATCGGGTTTGCAAGCAAGTAGGTTTTTTCTTTACAATTCTTTTGCTACAATGACTTCTATAGGGGAATATGATATTGCACGTGCAATAGTCGAAGTCCGGCTTTTTACGTGCATCGTGAATAAAACTGTTTACTTTCAACTTTTAATATGAACACAGCCCGACGAGTGCAAAAAAAAAGGAATTCTAGCGGAGTAAGCGCACTGAGTGGGAGCGTTAAATGCCGCTCCACTTGTATTCTGACCCTAAACAAACTGACAGGCTCATTTTACTTTTCGCCAAACCAGTACTATGAGTCAGCAAATGAAATGCATTTAGAAGTGGACGGCAACAATAACATAATAAGATGAGGATAAAAGAAGATAAAAAGTCCATCAAGTCCATACTTCTGATACTCTTTTATCCCTGTTTTATACTAAAAACCCAGTCAAGTGAACTAAATGTAATACATAAAAAAATTATTATTTAACACAAACAATCATAACCATCAATTCTTTTTTTTCACAAACAATATATCAAAGCTATTTTTTAAGTTATCTATTGCATCAACAAGCACCACATCTAAGGCAAAGAGTTCTTTACAGTTTGATTGTCCATAAAGCGGAAAAAAAACATTGTCATAGATAAACTCTCCTTTCCCCAAACAATAAAGAGTAAACTCTTGTCATAAACAATTGTTTTTGAATAAACAGTGTTTCTGTCAACTCTTTTTTTATGGGCCATAGATACATTTTTATATAATACCTCTCTTTTCAACTGTAAACAGCCCCTAGAAAAGAGGCACATGAAAAATGATATTATCACTATCTTCTTATGGTAGCGCCCAGCTATCACTTTAAATCAGATGGCCACAAGCAAAGACAAGAAATCAGAACTTCTCATTATTCTGACGTATTGAATTTGCACGTGAACATCTGACTCTGGGCTAGATTAGAAGTTTAGCACAATCAATAGCACAGGGTATGTTATCCTTTGTACAAGCTTAAAGGGAAATAAAACCCAAAATGTTTCTATCATGGTTCAGATAGAGAATACAATTTTAAACAACTTTCTAATTCACTTCTATTATCTAATCTGTTTCATTCTCTTGGTATCATTTGTTGAAGGAGCAGCAATGCACTACTGGTTTCTAACTGAACACATGGGCGAGCCAATGACAATTGGTTGGTATATTTATGCAGTCACCAATCAACAGCTAGAACCTAGGTTCTCTGCTGCTTCTGAGCTTGCCTAGATAAACCTTTCAGCAAAGGATAACAAGAGAAGGAAGCAAATTAAATAATAGATGTAAATTGGAACATTGTTTAAAATTGTATCCTCTATCTGAATCATGAAATAATTTTTTTGGGTTTCATGTCCTTTTAAGAAATATATTAACCAAAGCATCTCAAAAAGCAGCCAAAACATTTTTATTGTACGCCAGACTTTTAATAGAAAGTGCAGGGAGCATTATTAATGATCTCACTGCGCTGGTTATATATAATTGGTGCTCAATCCAAAATAGCACTGAACAATTTTGCCATTTTTGAAATCTGAAGGAAACCTTGCTAGCTGTCATAACAAAACACATAACATGATATGGAAATAAATGATTTGGGTTGTAGTTAGATTTAACACATATGAAACAAATGTTTATTAATAATAAACAGTTTGTGGCTGCTTTAAAGCAATAAAATATATGACTAGAGGTGTGTGTAAGTTTTATTCTTAAAGGGATACTGAACCCAAATTTTTTTCTTTTATGATTTAGATAGAGCATGCAGTTTTAAGCAACTTTCTAATTTACTCCTATTATCCATTTGTCTTCGTTTTCTTGCTATCTTTATTTAAAAAAGCAGGAATGTAAGCTAACGAGCCAGCCCATTTTTGGTTCAGAACACTGGATAGCGCTTGCTGATTGGTGAATACCATTTAGCCACCAATCAGCAAGAACAACCTAGAACAAAGAAAAATTGATAGTAGGAGTACATTAAAAAGTTGCTTAAAATTGCATGCTCTATCTGAATCATGAAAGAAAAAAAATGTGTGTTCAGTATCCCTTTAACTTTAATTAAATTATTATAGTCTAGAACTCCATTAACAACTCCCCTAATTGTGCAAAATTGGCTAAGTTCTCGAATGATATCTGCCATGACTATTATGTGGATTTAGTGCACTTGCACTTTTGGACTAAACTATCACTAAAGCGTTACAAAAATAACTTTGGTCTTGTAATATGAGCACAAAAATAAAGCACTATTAATTGCTCTCAAGCAATGTTAACACACAATAGCACAAATATTTTTGTGCCCCACAATTTTATAGTTTATTTTATAAAATAGCACACCCAACAACAATGAAAAACAAATAATACAAATAAAAATACATTACAATTTATTAAAAGTTAACATATATAAAGATATTTTTTTTAAATATAAATATTATATATATATATATATCAGAATGGACTGCATGCTTAAAGGGACACTGAACCCACATTTTTTAATTCATGATTCAGATAGAGCATTCAGTTGTAAGCAACTTTCTAATTTACTCCTATTATCAATTTTTATTTGTTGTCTTGCTATCTTTATTTGAAAAAGAAGGCATCTATGCTTTTTTTTGTTTCAGTACTCTGGACAGAACTTTTTTATTGGTGAATGAATGTATCCACCAATCAGCAAGGACAACCCAGGTTGTTCACCAAAAATGGGCCGGCATCTAAACTTACATTCTTGCATTTCCAATAAAGATACCAAGAGAATAAAGAAAATTTGATAATAGGAGTCAATTAGAAAGTTGCTTAAAATGTCATGCTCTATCTGAATCACAAAAGAAAAAATGTGGGTTCAGTTCCCTTTAATAGAGTTAGCAGCCATTCTAGAAAAGTCCTCTATAAGCAAAACAAAAGTCTAAGTAAAAATAATGAATAGATAGATTATTATAGTCTTTTCATTATGGAAGTTTAAAACCATTCAATATTTTCCATGCAATTTCTTCACACAGTATTTGCTCATTGTAAGTCCCTAACAACAACAACAGCACAAATAATATCTAATTTCTACAATATGTGCAGAATCCTTTACCCACTGGGGTTAATACAGATGTAGTAAGTAAATGTCACTCCTCCTCTGGGATTGGAATGTCAGAAAACATGGCTAATTATCATATGTTGTCATATAGGGATTGTCAGATATTGCACCTTAAAATGAACTTTTTGGATTCAAACATTTGTTTAATGATTTCCCTGTATTTTATTTTTAAAGTTCTTAATAAGGTAATAATGACAAAACCCCACACAAAGTAGAATGTTTCCTCTTTATTTACTTTTTCTGCCAAATAAATGTAGTAAATCATTCAACCAAACCATAGGACACATACTCTTCAGTTGAAAGAAGTATATTATCCAATCAAAACACAGAACACCTACAATCCTAATTCATTTTAAAAAGTAAAGTAATCATTCCTATTTTGTCCAAGAAGCCCACATTTGTTGTGTTATACATAGCAAACTGTTTTTCCAGCATGAAAGATCCTTTAACTTCAAGATGAAAAATGAAATTTGCAAGCAATATAATAGTAAATATGAACAGTCTTATAATTGGTGCATGAGTGATGCATCTATTTATTATCATACAGGGCAAATAAAATGATGGTATAAGGGGTGTTACAGATTATAGTTAGCATCTTAAAAACAGACAGAAAGGAGTATAAGATTTGGGTAATTGAGAAGCTCTCTAATTCATAAGGAGTCAAAGCTATTGTTAGACACATGTGGGGTAAGAAACTCTTAAAAAAAATAATAATAATATGCCATATATTTGCACATCTAGAGTAAATAACATTGACCTAGATTACGAGTTTTGCGTTATGAGTCAAATAGCAGCGTTGTGGCCCATAACACATTTTTCCTAACGCAGCCATTACAAGTCTTGGTGTACAACAAGCCTTTTAGCCTGTAACGCAACGTCAGAACCGCAATCTTAAAAATTGAGTTTTTTTCATGGGATTCCCATAGCGCCGGTATTACAAGTTTTGCGTTCTGGCTAAAAAAACAGCGTTACAGCCTAAAACGACAAGATCTGTACCGCCATCTAAAGTCAGTAGTTATGAGTGTTACGCTACAAATCTGTAACATAAAACTCATAATTAAAGTGTTAAAAAGTGCACTAACACCCATAAACTACCTATTAACCCCTAATCCGAGGCCCTCCTGCATAGCAAACACTATAATAAATTTATTAACCCCTAATCGCCGCTCCTGACATCATCACCACTATACTAAAGTTATTAACCCCTAAACTGCCACCCTCCCGCATCACAAACACTATTTAAATATAATTAACCCCTAAGCTGCCGTCCGCCCACATCACCCCCGCTATACTAAAGTTATTAAGCCCTAAACCGCAAGCTACTATAATAAACCTATTAACCCCTAAACCGAAAGCCCCCCACAACAAAATCTACTAAATAAAACTATTAACCCCTAAACCGAAAGCCCCCCACAACGAAATATACTAAATAAAACTAGTAACCCTTAAACCTAACGCCCTCCTAACTTTAGATTCAAATTACAATTTCTCTATCTTAAATTAAATTAAAACTTTCCTGTCAAATTAAAAAAACTAAGTTTAAACTAACAATTAAACTAATATTAAACTAACTACCAATTAATATAAACTAAACTACACATTAAAAAAAATCCTAACACTACTCTAAAAATTACAAACTATCTGTTTACAAAAAAAAAATTACTAAGTTACAAAAAATAACAAACAATTACGGAAAATAACAAACAAAATTATCCAAAATAAAAAATAATTACACCTAATCTAATAGCCCTATCAAAATATAAAAGCCCACCCAAAATGAAAAAAACTAGCCTACAATAAACTACCAATGGCCCTAAAAAAAGGGCCTTTTGTGGGGCATTACGCCAAAGATATCAGCTCTTTTACCTGTAAAATAAAATACAAAGACCCCCCAACAGTAAAACCCACCACCCAACGAAACCCCAAAATAAAAAACCTAAATCTGATATGATAAGAAAAACCCAAGAAAATGTGTTATATATATGGTGCCATTAATATATGTAAAACCGTTAAAATTAATAAATATAGGTAAAGTTCGTATAAGGATATGTATAATCTTCCTGGCACTCTTCAGTCTTCTGTGTGGTCTCTTTTGATCCTCATAAAAAAGAAGAAGAAATATGCCACATAGCGTAATTCTGTAACTTTGTTGCAATACAAAACTTGTGTCTGTGCGAATGGTTACTCACATGCGGTGGAGCTATAACCAAGCTCAGGTAAAAGCGCACACCCACTTTTATACTGTTGGGTAAACAGATTCTTGTACCGGTTGTTCAGATTAATGAATTTATTAAAATACAATATATAAAATATATAAAATAGCATCACCAGACCTGCTTACATCATCTCATGTAATAAGTTTTAGGCAATACAATGTAGTAATTGCTCAATATGAGCTTAACAGGTTACTAGAAACCGTGGTAAGGAGTGTAGAAACTTCCATAATACCTGCACACCAATAAGAAGAGCAACAGCTACTGGACTTTCTGGGGGAGGTTGTGTGGTTCAGTTTCTACACTCCTTACCACGGTTTCTAGTAACCTGTTAAGCTCATATTGAGCAATTACTACATTGTATTGCCTAAAACTTATTACATGAGATGATGTAAGCAGGTCTGGTGACGCTATTTTATATATTTTATATATTGTATTTTAATAAATTCATTAATCTGAACAACCGGTACAAGAATCTGTTTACCCAACAGTATAAAAGTGGGTGTGCGCTTTTACCTGAGCTTGGTTATAGCTCCACCGCATGTGAGTAACCATTCGCACAGACACAAGTTTTGTATTGCAACAAAGTTACAGAATTACGCTATGTGGCATATTTCTTCTTCTTTTTTATGAGGATCAAAAGAGACCACACAGAAGACTGAAGAGTGCCAGGAAGATTATACATATCCTTATACGAACTTTACCTATATTTATTAATTTTCACGGTTTTACATATATTAATGGCACCATATATATAACACATTTTTTTGGTTTTTTTTCTTATCATATCACATTTATTTCATTTTCCTTGTTTGTGATATTTTGGTACTTGTTATCAAAAAACCTAAATCTGAAAAAACTTAAGCTGCCCATTGCCCTGAAAAGGGCATTTGTATAGGTATTGCCCATAAAAGGGCATTTAGCTCTTTTACTGCCCAGACCCTAAACTAAAAAATAAAACCCACCCAATAAACCCTTAAAAAAGCCTAACACTAACCCCCTGACGATCCACTTACAGTTTTTGAAGTCCTGCTTGATTTGAACAGCCAATAGGATTTTAGCAGCTCTCATTCTATTGACTGATTCAAATTTTTCAGCCAATAGGAATGCAAGCGACGCCATCTTGAATCAGTGTACGGCGGCAACCGTATGAAGAGGTGTTCTGGTAAAATGGCGAACTTGTGAAAACAGTGAACTACGTCACTTCTTGTGACGTGGCATTAGCTGTTTCACACATTTTGACCGTAATGCGCATGTGTACTAGCGTCATTACATACCTGGCTGCCGTGAAATTCCTGGACCCTTTCAAGAGCGCATGCGTAGAATTTTGAAATCTGTTAATACCGCCGCTCACATCACTGCTACAATTTTCAAAACTTGTGTACTGTAATTCCTGCACCCTTTGTTGTACAGCGCCCCGCTTTGCCAATTGCCATACAATTATATGTATCCCCTTTACAGTGACATGAAACAGCAACACTTATACAATATTTTTTTTATTGTTCAAACTGTTTGATTGGTCATATAAACATTGTCATGTCACTGCAAAGGGGATACGTATAATTGTAATGGTAGGTTTTAGTGTAAGGCAGGTTAGGTTTTATTTCACAGGTAAGTGTGTATTTATTTTAACTAGGTAGTTATTAAATAGTTAATAACTATTTACTAACTAGTATACCTAGTTAAAATAAATACAAACTTACCTGTGAAATAAAAATAAAACCTAAGCTAGCTACAATGTAACTATTAGTTATATTGTAGCTAGCTTAGGTTTTATTTCACAGGTAAGTTTTTATTTAGTTTTAAATATGTATTATTTAGTTAATAATTGTAAATTTAATTTAAATCTAATTTCATTATGCAAAAGTTAGGTTTAGGGTTAGGGTTAGGATAAGGGTTATGTTAGGGTTAATATAGTTTAATTTAGGTTGTTGCAATGTGGGGGGCTGGCGGTTTAGGGGTTAATAGCTTTATTTAGGTGGTGGCGATATCAGGAGCGGCGGAATAGGGGTTAATAACTTTAGTATAGTTCCGGCAAAGTTGCGGTGCGGCGGAATAGGGGTTAATAACTTTAGTATAGTGGCTACGATATCGGGAGCAGCAGATTAGGGGTTAATAATTATATTTAGGTGGCGGCGATATCAGAGGCAGCAGATAAGGGGTTAATAACTATAGGGAGGCGTCGGCGATGTCAGGGGGTGTTTAGACTCAGGGTTTATGTTAGGGTGTTAGGTTTAAACCGTATTTTCTTTTTCCCCATAGACATTAATGGGGCTGCGTTACGGAGCTTTGTTTTCCGCGATCGCAGGTGTTAGACTTTTATTTTGCCGCCTCTCCCCATTGATGTCTATGGGGAATGTGTGCACGAGCACATCAAAACACCACTTGTTTTGTGTGCGGTATGGAGCTTGAAATCTCCATATCGCCCGCGCAAGCAGTGATTTTCAAAACTTGTATTGGCAGAGCTATAGGGGGTTAAATAACGCAACTTTTGTTGCATTCTTTACTTTCCCTATATCGCTCAAAACTCGTAATCTAGGTGAATAAAAGTTAATATTTGATAAAACAAAACTCCCTTTGCCTCTTGGTTTCTGTTTTTTAACTGAGAATTTAGTTCAGTCTCTGTCTTGTGATATACTGTAAGCTTCGGAAAATAAAAAAATGCAATACAGGTAGTTTTATATGAAACTATTTTAGCATTATCAGTAACATATGTTTATAGTATATT
>NC_069508.1:109282102-109319792 GCF_027579735.1 Bombina bombina | reverse complement strand
TGAGAAGGAGCGGAGAGGTTATGTAGCAGAGCAGTAATCTGGTCAAGCTTGGAATACAAAGATTGCAAATGAGCAGAATGATTTCCTAAAGTTGCCCTTGTAGAGCCACCCCAGCCTGGATAACTCGTCGGTCCATATTATGGCCAGTTTGTACTGTCAGGTTAGGAAATGTCCAGAAGAAGGCCAAATGCTAGGGCGAACTTAAACACACCCTTGCACTCTGAGTTTAATCAGGACGTGACCCCACGACAACCTCCAAAAAACGAAGTTCTCACGATATGGAGCAGGGTTAGCCTGTGCCAAAGTATTCATGATATCAGCCAGATAGATTTCTGAATAAGGAACTGGTTTCAGAAATGTCTTCCACAGTATCAGGAGAGCAGGGATAGTCCACTTAAACTCAGACAGAAGAGGGTAAAACAGGAAACAGTTAATAATGCAGGAGTAGGTCATTTGTTTTCAGGCAGTCTGAAGGTTAACACTGTGTAGACAGTCTTTACAGAGTATGCAACAGGTAATCAGGCAGTTTGAGGGTTAACACTGAGTAGACAGTCTTTGCCGAGTATGCAACAGGTAATCAGGCAGTTTGAGGGTAAACACTGTGTAGTCAGAACTTGCAGAATTAACAACATGTAATCAGGTAGTTTGAAGGTTAACACAGATTAATCAGTACTTGTTGAGATTGGCAACAGGATATCAAGCAGTTTGAAGGTTTACACTGAATAATTGTATTTGCAGAGTTTGGAAACAGGTAAACATGCAGATTGAAGGTTTCACAGAAATAACAGTATTTGAATAGTTTGGCAGTACACAGAGTAGTCTGAATATGCAGGGTTTGCAGCAGGTAAACAGGAAGTTTGAAGTTTCACAAAACAAAATGTACTTGCATTGTTTGGAGACAGGTAATCAGGAGGTTGAAGGTTAATCCAGCATAGTAAATCCTTGAAGAGATTGGCAACAGAAAAGCAGCAGTTTAAAGTTAACAAACAAACTGGCACTGGAGAAACAGGAAGCCAAGAATAAAAAGCCTGGTTGTGACATCATCAGGAGGGGTGGCTCAGACACCTGTCAATCAAGCACACAGAGAGGACTGCAGAGCTTCCCAGCAGCTGAGCGTGACAGCGACAATGTCGGGGAGCAGCGGAATAGGGTTAATACAATTCTTTAGTGCGGCAATGTTGGGAGCGGCGGGTTAGGGGTTAATAAATTTACTATAGTGTTTGCAATGCGGGAGGGCCTTGGTTTAGGGGTTAATAGGTAGTTAATGGGTGTTAGTGTACTTTATAACACTTTAGTTATGAGTTTTATGCTACTGCTTTGTAGCGTAAAACTCATAACTACTTACTTCAGATGGCGTTACAGATCTTGTCGTTTTAGGCTGCAACGCTCACTTTTTAGCCTGACCGCAAAAACTCGTAATACCGGCACTATGGGAATCCCTTGAAAAAACGTAATTTTTACGTGTGCGGGATTGATGTTGCGTTACAGGCTAAAAGGTGTTCGGTACAGCTATACCGACAAGACTTGTAATAGCTGCGGTGCTGTTTTTACGCTGAAAATACCATATTTTCAGCGTTACAAACCGCACGCAAAACTTGTAATCTAGGTGATTATGAGATAAATTACAAGTGGTATGCTAAATGACATGCATATTACAAGTTGAAAGTAAACAGGTACGTTTAAGTACACACAAATTTGTGCTCAACGGTTTAACATGCCTGAAGACCTAGAGTAGTATAAAATATTACTCTTATATAAACTTCTAGATAAAAATAATTCATATGAATATTAATACTATTTTACTATAAGGGTTAAAGGGTATATGGTATATTACAAGGTATTTGGCATATATATATATATATATATATATAAAAATCTTCACAAAACACAAAAAAGGGTAGATAGTTGTAAAAATTATTACCAACATGATAATAATATGGCTAAGTAAAACAAGGTTAATTAACTCTCAAATATAAATATGCTGCAGTGCAATAGAGAGACTTCAAAAGCAAGTGACTGAATGATGCTTTTGCATTAGTGATAAAGAAAGTTCCTCAGTCACTTAAAAAGTCAAGGTCAAGGTCGACTTCTGCTCCAAACAATGCAAATAATTTCAGAGTCACCAATGACATATTGGAATGGATTACTTAGCTTGTCACCGCTTAAACTCTAGGAGCCAAAACACATTGTAAGGTATTCCATCCACTCAACCAGGCAGTAGGTAAAGACAGTCAGTGTAGTCAACATCCACTGGCACGTACCAACAGGCTACAAACCCCCAGTCGCATCGGCAGAAATGTCCACAGACATTTTCCTCGAGATGGTCGATGTGCTCTGACATCAGAGCATCAGCGCTCGATGTGTAACGTATGGGAATGAAGTCCTCCTGGCTGCTGTGGTAAGCGGGCAAGGGCCAAGTCCTCAGAGAATCAATCAGTGAAATCCCAATCGCTATATGCAGTACAACTCGACATCCAAGGAGGAAGAAGAACTGGACTCAGGACTCAGAAAGCTTGTGCAAAAGTTTTTATTCAGCAATGTTGCTCATAATAAGGTGCATGACCTAGAAAACACCTGACGCGTTTCACGCATGCGCACATGCGCTTCATCAGAGGTAAAGTTTACCTCTGATGAAGCGCATGTGCGAAATGCGTCAGGTGTATTTTAGGTCACGTACCTTATTATGAGCAACATTGCTGAATAAAACTTTTGCACAAGCTTTCTGAGTCTTGAGTTCCAGTTTTCTTCCTCCTTGGATGTCGAGTTGTACTGTGTATTATATATATATATATATATATATATATATATATATATGTTTGTGTGTAAAAATGTATGTACATGTGTATATATGTATGTATATACATATATACACAAAAATATACATGTATTTACACACACATATATATATATATATATATATATATATATATATATATATATATACACAGTACAACTCGACATCCAAGGAGGAAGAAGAACTGGAACTCAAGACTCAGAAAGCTTGTGCAAAATTTTTATTCAGCAATGTTGCTCATAATAAGGTACGTGACCTAAAATACACCTGACGCATTTCGCACATGCGCTTCATCAGAGGTAAACTTTACCTCTGATGAAGCGCATGTGCGCATGCGTGAAACGCGTCAGGTGTTTTCTAGGTCATGCACCTTATTATGAGCAACATTGCTGAATAAAACTTTTGCACAAGCTTTCTGAGTCCTGAGTTCCAGTTCTTCTTCCTCCTTGGATGTCGAGTTGTACTGCATATAGCGATTGGGATTTCACTGATTGATTCTCTGAGGACTTGGCCCTTGCCCGCTTACCACAGCAGCCAGGAGGACTTCATTCCCATACGTTACACATCGAGCGCTGATGCTCTGATGTCAGAGCACATCGACCATCTCGAGGAAAATGTCTGTGGACATTTCCTGCCGATGCGACTGGGGGTTTGTAGCCTGTTGGTACGTGCCAGTGGATGTTGACTACACTGACTGTCTTTACCTACTGCCTGGTTGAGTGGATGGAATACCTTACAAGATGTGTTTTGGCTCCTAGAGTTTAAGCGGTGACAAGCTAAGTATCCATTTCCAATATGTCATTGGTGACTCTGAAATTATTTGCATTGTTTGGAGCAGAAGTCGACCTTGACCTTGACTTTTTAAGTGACTGAGGAACTTTCTTTATCACTAATGCAAAAGCATCATTCAGTCACTTGCTTTTGAAGTCTCTCTATTGCACTGCAGCATATTTATATTTGAGAGTTAATTAACCTTGTTTTACTTAGCCATATTATTATCACTGTTGGTAATAATTTTTACAACTATCTACCCTTTTTTGTGTTTTGTGAAGATTTTTATATATATATATATATATATATATGCCAAATACCTTGTAATATACCATATACCCTTTAACCCTTATAGTAAAATAGTATTAATATTCATATGAATTATTTTTATCTAGAAGTTTATATAAGAGTAATATTTTATACTACTCTAGGTCTTCAGGCATGTTAAACCGTTGAGCACAAATTTTGTGTGTACTTAAACGTACCTGTTTACTTTCAACTTGTAATATGCATGTCATTTAGCATACCACTTGTAATTTATCTCATAATCACCTAGATTACAAGTTTTGCGTTGCGGTTTGTAACGCTGAAAATATGGTATTTTCAGCGTAAAAACAGCACCGCAGCTATTACAAGTCTTGTCGGTATAGCTGTACCGAACACCTTTTAGCCTGTAACGCAACATCAATCCCGCACACGTAAAAATTACGTTTTTTCAAGGGATTCCCATAGTGCCGGTATTACGAGTTTTGCGGTCAGGCTAAAAAGTGAGCGTTGCAGCCTAAAACGACAAGATCTGTAACGCCATCTGAAGTAAGTAGTTATGAGTTTTACGCTACAAAGCAGTAGCATAAAACTCATAACTAAAGTGTTATAAAGTACACTAACACCCATTAACTACCTATTAACCCCTAAACCAAGGCCCTCCCGCATTGCAAACACTATAGTAAATTTATTAACCCCTAACCCGCCGCTCCCAACATTGCCGCCACTAAAGAATTGTATTAACCCCTATTCCGCTGCTCCCCGACATTGTCGCTGTCACGCTCAGCTGCTGGGAAGCTCTGCAGTCCTCTCTGTGTGCTTGATTGACAGGTGTCTGAGCCACCCCTTCCTGATGATGTCACAACCAGGCTTTTTATTCTTGGCTTCCTGTTTCTCCAGTGCCAGTTTGTTTGTTAACTTTAAACTGCTGCTTTTCTGTTGCCAATCTCTTCAAGGATTTACTATGCTGGATTAACCTTCAACCTCCTGATTACCTGTCTCCAAACAATGCAAGTACTGTTTGTTTTGTGAAACTTTCAAACTTCCTGTTTACCTGCTGCAAACCCTGCATATTCAGACTACTCTGTGTACTGCCAAACTATTCAAATACTGTTATTTCTGTGAAACCTTCAATCTGCATGTTTACCTGTTTCCAAACTCTGCAAATACAATTATTCAGTGTAAACCTTCAAACTGCTTGATATCCTGTTGCCAATCTCAACAAGTACTGATTAATCTGTGTTAACCTTCAAACTACCTGATTACATGTTGTTAATTCTGCAAGTTCTGACTACACAGTGTTTACCCTCAAACTGCCTGATTACCTGTTGCATACTCGGCAAAGACTGTCTACTCAGTGTTAACCCTCAAACTGCCTGATTACCTGTTGCATACTCTGTAAAGACTGTCTACACAGTGTTAACCTTCAGACTGCCTGAAAACAAATGACCTACTCCTGCATTATTAACTGTTTCCTGTTTTACCCTTCTTCTGTCTGAGTTTAAGTGGACTATCCCTGCTCTCCTGATACTGTGGAAGACATTTCCTGAAACCAGTTCCTTATTCAGAAATCTATCTGGCTGATATCATGAATTACTTTGGCACAGGCTAACCCTGCTCCATATCGTGAGAACTTCGTTTTTTGGAGGTTGTCGTGGGGTCACGTCCTGGATTAAACTCAGAGTGCAAGGGTGTTGTTTAAGTTCGCCCTAGCATTTGGGCCTTCTTCTGGACATTTCCTAACCTGACAGTACAAACTGGCCATAATATGGACCCTGACGAGTTATCCAGGGCTGTGGCTCTACAAGGGCAACTTCTAGGAAATCATTCTGCTCATTTGCAATCTTTGTATTCCAAGCTTGACCAGATTACTGCTCTGCTACATAACCTCTCCGCTCCTTCTCAAGCGATGGTGACTCCTGCTGCCACTGCTACTAGCACCAATGCTGTCTTTAATCCACCTCAAACTGTTGGACAGCATATACCACGAATCCCACTTCCAGATAAATATGACGGTAATCCTGAAGAATGCCGTGGATTCCTTAATCAGTGTCGTTTACACTTCAGGAACAAATCTCAAGTTTTTTCCAATTCTACTTCCAAAATCACCTTTATTATTTCTCTCTTGAAGGGTAAGGCTCTAGCCTGGGTGTCCCCTCTTTTAGAGAAGAATGATCCGTTACTACAGGATGTGGAATTATTTGTGTCAATTTTTTCTTCTGTTTTTGACAAGCCTGGGAGGTCTGCAGCTGCTGAGGCAGGATTGTTGGATTTGAGACAGGGATCCCTTTCGGTAGCTCAATATGCTATTGAATTCAGGACTTTAGCCGCAGAAAGTGATTGGAACCATGGAGCCTTACGGGCAGCCTTTCGCAAAGGACTTTGCGAACGCCTTAAGGATGAACTTGTATTTCGGGAACTCCCAGATTCATTGGAGGGTCTTATCAATTTATGTATTACTCTTGACGCCCGGCATTCTGAACGTCTTCAGGAGAGAGATAGGAATCAGAGATCCTTTGTTAAATCTTCTTTTCGTCCTCCTATTCAAACCTCAAGTCTTTCTAATAATAATTCCCAATCTCCTGAGTCTGTGGAACCCATGGAAGTAGGAGCTATTAAATTGTCAGAAGCTGAACGCCATAGAAGGCGTACTCTTGGGTTATGTCTGTATTGTGGTACCAAAGGACATTTACTGAAGGACTGTCCTATCCGGCCAGTAAAAGCCAAGGCTTAACTTTTGATAGAGGGACAGAGTTAAGCCAGAATCCCATGTCTTCCCTCAATTCTAAACTTTTTGTTCCTGTAACTATCTCTTTTGGAAACACCAAGTTTCGAGCTCAAGCTCTCATCGATTCTGGAGCTGCTGGAGTATTCATTGATTCAAACTTTGTTGACTCTCTCAGGATTCCTCTTCAAGCCAAGAAACAGTTAATTAAGGTACTGGTATCATACAACATTCTGCCATTCCTCTTCTTTGGACTGTGGGCATACTTCATTCTGAAATTATTCGTTTTGATGTCATTTCTTCTCCCCACATACCATTAATTCTGGGGTTACCTTGGTTGCAGCTTCATGATCCAGTTTTCTCATGGTCTAAAGGAGAACTTATTTCCTGGGAACTACCTGTTTCAAACATTGCCTGCAAAATCCCTCTAAACCATCCTGTCCTGTCGTAGCTATGGTGGAAGTTCCTGAATCCTTGCCCAATTACTATCATGCCTTTTGTGATGT
The DNA here is from genome assembly GCF_027579735.1 of Bombina bombina. NCBI lineage: Eukaryota > Metazoa > Chordata > Amphibia > Anura > Bombinatoridae > Bombina > Bombina bombina. The sequence goes on along the minus strand of NC_069508.1, from coordinate 109,312,732 downwards.
GTTTTCTAAAAAAGAGGCTGAGACGTTACCTCCACACCGGATATTTGACTGTCCTATCGAATTGTATTCAGGGGCTCCTCGATCTAAGGTAAGGACCTATCCCCTCTCTCGTCAAGAAAATGTCTCTCTTGAGGAATACATAAAGGACAACTTAGCCAGAGGATTTATTAGTCCTTCCTCTTCACCTGTGGGTGCAGGTTTTTTCTTCATTGGGAAAAAAGATGGAGGTCTTCGTCCCTGTATTGATTATCGAGCCTTGAATAAGATTACTGTCAAAAACAGCTATCCTCTACCGCTCATTTCTGAGTTAATCGATCGTCTTCAAGGTGCTTCTATTTTTTCCAAGTTAGATCTCCGTGGGGCCTACAATCTGGTCAGAATCCGTAAAGGAGACGAATGGAAGACGGCATTTAACACTAGATTTGGTCACTACGAGTATCTAGTAATGCCATTTGGATTGTGCAATGCACCAGCAGTATTTCAGCACTTTGTCAAAGAAATCTTCAGAGATTATCTAAATCAATTTGTTATCATTTACCTCGATGACATTCTAATCTATTCAAAAACATTACAGGAACATGTACATCATGTAAGACTGGTTCTTCAGAGGTTACAAGACAATTCCCTGTTCGCTAAATTGGAGAAATGCTCTTTTCTTCAGAGTTCCATCCCCTTTTTGGGGTATATCATTTCTGAATCAGGTTTTCAGATGGATCCTGCTAAACTGTCGGCTATCAAGGACTGGCCAAGACCAACTACTCTCAAATCCCTGCAGAGGTTTCTTGGCTTTGCCAATTACTATAGAAAGTTTATAAAGAACTTTGCTGACATCACGTCTCCACTCACTTCTCTTACTAAGAAAGGGCAAAATTGTAAGAACTGGTCCTCTTCGGCAGTACAGGCTTTTGAAACGCTAAAATCAGCATTTTCTTCTGCACCTCTTCTCAGTCATCCAATTCCTGATTTCCAGTTTATTTTGGAGGTTGACGCTTCCTCTATAGCAGCTGGAGCTGTTCTCTCCCAACGTGATCCGACTACCAGCAAGATACATCCTGTGACGTTCTTTTCAAAAAAAATTCAATCCTGCCGAGTTAAATTATGATGTGGGCAATAAGGAGCTTTTGGCTATAAAATTAGCTTTGGATGAATGGAGGCATTGGTTAGAGGGTACCAGTCAACTTTTTTTCATTCTGACAGATCACAAAAATCTTTTATACCTCCAAACAGCTACACGTCTCAATCCTCGTCAGGCTCGGTGGGCCTTGTTCTTCTCCAGGTTTAATTTTGTACTTTCCTATGTTCCTGGTTCAAAAAATTCCAAGGCAGATGCTTTATCTAGGCAGTTCCAATCTTCTGAACCTTCTCCATTGGATTCAGAACCTATACTACGTCCATTCAAAGTTTTGGCTCAAGTATCCTCTTTTCCAGTACAGGCTTTACATGCTGCTCAAGTCCGGGTACCATCTTCTTGCAAAATACCTTCTGGTATCCTGTATGTACCCAAAGGATTACGTCTTAAGCTTCTACGTTGGGCTCATGACAACATTTCAGCAGGTCATCCGGGAATAACCAATACATTGTGGAAACTGAAGCAGAATGTTTGGTGGTCCACAATGAGGAGGGATGTTAAGGATTATATTGCTGCTTGTAGTTCTTGTGCTTCGAACAAACAATCTTCTCATCGACTGTTTGGTCTATTACACCCTCTTCCTATTCCTCATTACCCTTGGTCTCACTTATCCATGGACTTTGTTAAAGATCTTCCTGTTTCTGCTGGAAATACGAGCATTTGGCTAGTGGTGGATCGGTTCTCCAAGTCTGCTCACTTCATACCTCTTCCAGGCTTGCCTTCAGCTCAAAGACTTTCTGAACTCTTTGTTCTACATATATCTCGTTTACATGGTTTTCCCACTGACATAGTCTCAGATCGTGGAGTCCAATTTGTTTCCAAATTTTGGAGGTCTTTTTGTAAACACTTCGGAATCAACATATCACTTTCTACTGCACACCATCCTCAATCCAACGGACAGACTGAGCGTGTAAATCAAACCTTGGAATCTTTTCTAAGACATTATGTAGACCATCACCACTCCTACTGGTCTCAGTTATTGCCTTTGGCGGAATTAGCTTACAACTCACGTTATAACGCCTCATTACAGACCTCTCCATTTAAGGCAGCTTATGGATTTGAACCTAGAACTTTTCCTATGATTACCAGTTCTACTGAAGTCCCTGGAGCAGATCGTATAGTGAAAAATCTCAGTAATCACTGGCAACTCATTCGTCAAAATCTACTCTCTTCTTCCTAAAGACATAAGAAATATGCTGATCGCAGAAGGTGCAAGGCTCCTTTACTTCGTACTGGAGACAGAGTATTTTTATCCACCAGATTCATACGTCTAAAACAACCTTGTACCAAGTTGGGTGCTAAGTACATTGGACCTTTCAAATTGTTTCCAGAGTTTGTTCTTCTGCATACTGCCTGGCCTTACCCAAGACTCTCAAGATCCATCCAGTGTTTCATGTCTCCCTACTCAAGCCAGTCATCTACAATCGGTACTCTATCAAGAGTAAACCACCTCCTCCACTTTCCATAGAGGGAACTTCTGAGTTTAAAGTCAGCCAGATTCTCGATTCCAAGCTACGGGGCAATCGGCTGTACTACCTGGTCCATTGGAAGGGTTATCCTATCTCTGAACGATCTTGGGAACCAGCCTCTCATGTTCATGCTCCAGCTCTTGTCAAGTCTTTTCACAAGAAATACCCTGCCAGGCCCAGTCGGGTCCCCCAGAGGGGTCCTTGAGGAGGGGGCACTGTCACGCTCAGCTGCTGGGAAGCTCTGCAGTCCTCTCTGTGTGCTTGATTGACAGGCGTCTGAGCCACCCCTTCCTGATGATGTCACAACCAGGCTTTTTATTCTCCAGTGCCTGTTGGTTTGTTAACTTTGTGGCTTCTGATAGGATTTCGCTGAGGAATCTCTCTAACTGCTGCTTTTCTGTTGCCAATCTTTTCAAGAATTTACTATGCTGGATTAACCTTCAACCTCCTGATTACCTGTCTCCAAACAATGCAAGTACTGTTTGTTTTGTGAAACTTTCAAACTTCCTGTTTACCTGCTGCAAACCCTGCATATTCAGACTACTCTGTGTACTGCCAAACTATTCAAATACTGTTATTTCTGTGAAACCTTCAATCTGCATGTTTACCTGTTTCCAAAGTCTGCAAATACAATTAATCAGTGTAAACTTTCAAACTGCTTGATATCCTGTTGCCAATCTCAACAAGTACTGATTAATCTGTGTTAACCTTCAAACTGCCAGCTTACCTGTTGCTATCTCTGCAAGTTCTGACAACACAGTGTTAACCTTCAAACTACCTGATTACATGTTGTTAATTCTGCAAGTTCTGACTACACAGTGTTTACCCTCAAACTGCCTGATTACCTGTTGCATACTCTGCAAAGACTGTCTACACAGTGTTAACTCTCAAACTGCCTGATTACCTGTTGCATACTCTACAAAGACTGTCTACTCAGTGTTAACCCTCAAACTGCCTGATTACCTGTTGCATACTCTGCAAAGACTGTCTACACAGTGTTAACCTTCAGACTGCCTGATAACAAATGACCTACTCCTGCATTATTAACTGTTTCCTGTTTTACCCTTCTTCTGTCTGAGTATAAGTGGACTATCCCTGCTCTCCTGATACTGTGGAAGACATTTCCTGAAACCAGTTCCTTATTCAGAAATCTATCTGGCTGATATAATGAATTACTTTGGCACAGGCTAACCCTACTCCATATCGTGAGTACTTTGTTTTTTGGAGGTTGTTGTGGGGTCACGTCCTGGATTAAACTCAGAGTGCAAGGGTGTTGTTTAAGTTTGCCCTAGCATTTGGGTCTTCTTCTGGACATTTCCTAACCTGACAGTCGCCACTATAAAAAACGTATTAACCCCTAAACCGCTGCCCTCCCGCACCGCAGCTTTAATAAACCTATTAACCTCTAAACTAGATTGAAGAGGCTGCCTGGATGAAGACTTCACCGGGATGAAGATCGTTCAAGCGATCGTCCTGATCCAAGCGATCGTTAGGCTTTTTTAAGGGTTTATTGGGTGGGTTTTAATTTTTAGTTTAGGGTCTGGGCAGTAAAAGAGCTAAATGCACTTTTAAGGGCAATTCCCATACAAATGCCCTTTTCAGGGCTATGGGTAGCTTAGGTTTTTTAGATCGTTTTTTTTATTTTGTTTGGGTTTGTAATGTTAGTGGGTCTTTGTAATTTTTTTTCAATAAAAGAGCTGATATGTTTAGGGCAATGCTTTACAAAATGCCCTTTTGTAGTTAAAATAAATACAAACTTACCTGTGAAATAAAAATAAAACCTAAGCTAGATACAATATAACTATTAGTTATATAGCTAGCTTAGGTTTTATTTTACAGGTATGTATTTAGTTTTAAATAGGTATTATTTAGTTAATAACTGTAACTTTAATTTAGCTCTATTTTTATTATGTTAAAGTTAGGGTTGGGTTTAGGGTTATGTTAGGGTTAGGGTTACATTAGGGTTAGGTTTAGGGGTTAATATATTTTAATTTAGCTTGCTGCGATGTGGGGGGCTGGCGGTTTAGGGGTTAATATGTTTATTTAGTCAATAATTGTAAATTTAATTTAGCTATATTTTTATTATGTTAAAGTTAGGGGGTGTTAGGGTTAGGTTTAGGGTTATGTTAGGGTTAGGGTTACGTTAGGGTTAGGTTTAGGGGTAAATATAGTTTAATTTAGCTTGTTGCGATGTGGGGGGTTGGAGGTTTAGGGATTAATAAATGTAGTATAGTGGCGGCGATATTGGGAGCAGCAGATTAGGGGTTAATAATTTTATTTAGGTAGCAGCGATATCGGGAGCGGCAGATTAGGGATTAATAACTGTAGGCAGGCGTCAGCAATGTTGGGGGCAGCAGATTAGGGGTGTTTAGACTCAGGGTTTATGTTAGGGTGTTAGGTTTAAACTTTATTTTTATTTCCCCATGGACATCAATGGGGCTGCATTACGGAACTTTTGTTTCCGCGATCGCAGGTGCTAGTTTTTTTTTTTTGCCGGCTCTCCCCATTGATGTCTATGGGGAAATCGCGCAGAAGCACGTCTCAGCAGTGCTCCGATTGTGTGTGGTATGGAGCTCAACGTAACCATATCGCACGCAAAAGGCGTATGTTTGAAAACTTGTAATGGCAGCGCTATAGGAAATTAAATACCATAACTTTTGTTGCGTTAATTAATTTCTCTATAGCGCTCAAAACTCGTAATCTAGGTGAATGTTCTTTGAGAAAGAGGCACAAGCTTTCAATAACTTAACATTAATGGCGTGTGGGTATTTAATGTTCATATGTATTACACAGGCAAAAAATATTAAGAAGAAAATATTATTATAGCACCTGTGACTTATTAAAAATGCTAAGCAGTAATTTAATTGGATATCAAGGAGTCAGATCATAAATATTTAACTATGATCTGAATGCCAGCGCATTTGTTTTTGGTTTTTAACTTAAAGAATGATGCCTTTTAAATAAAATGGAAAATAAACGTTTCCATGATTTTTGTAATTGATAAGATCTAGTTACCCAATTATTATTAGTAAATTTAATTTTTTATGATACATTTTGGTGTAGCAAATATTTATACACATTTTCTAACATTGTAATTAGTTATTATTTTGATCAAATACAAAGTTTATACATGATATAGCAACAAAATGATTAGACTCTCTGTATTAAGTACTATTTTTATATGCACATTATTTGCCTAGGATTTTGGTTATTGTTTCATTAAAATAAATAAGACTTTATTCTTTATCATCATTCAATTATCAGCATTATGTATAATTAAATTATTGGGTATTATCTATTTGAAAAAGCAGGAATGTAATCTAAGGAGCCGGCCCATTTTTGGTTCAGACACTGGGTAGCGCTTTTTGATTGGTGGCTACATTTAGTCACCAATCAGCAAGTGCTACCCAGGTCAAATAATACAGTTACTGAAAGGCTGGCAAGACTGGTATATTAGAAAAAAGGAGGGGCACCTGCGCTAAAAACTCTAACTCTTTGTGAGAAATAGCTGTTTTGCAACAATAGTAGTAGTAGTGATATATATGCGTGCTGCCACTGATACAGTGTACCCGTGTCACTGTTAAAAATGTGGATAGGAAAGAGGAAATCAAGAGGGCGCACAGCTTGGCACTAGAATAGATATTAGCTATTTGTAGAGTAAGTTTGTTACTTTCTAAACAGTGATGTTATAGTAGTGGAATACAGGAAGTATAAGACTGGTATATGTATATGAAAAAGTGTACTTAAAGGGACATGAAACCCAAATGTTTTCTTTCATGATTCAGATAGAGAATATAATTTTAAACAACTTTCCAGTTTACTTCTATTATTTAATTTGCTTCCTTCTCTTCTTATCCTTTGCAAAAAGGTTTATTTATGTAAGCTCAGGAGCAGCAAAGAACCTAGCTTCTAGCTGCTGATTGGTGGCTGCATATACTGTATATACTGATTGTCATTTGCTCACCCATGTGTTCACTTAGAAACCAGTAGTGCATTGCTGCTCCTTCAACAACTGATACCAAGAGAATGAAACAAATGAGATAAAAGAAGTAAATTAGAAAGTTGTTTAAAATTGTATTCTCTATCAGAATAATGAAAGAACATGTTTGGGTTTCATGTCCATTTAAGAAGAAGGATAGGTCATTTAAAATTAAAAACTCCCAGTGATGTTTCCCAGTTAAAATACAGGTTATTCCCATGGAACCCCATGAAACGTTCATGGAATGGTTATATATTCGCTATGTATGTGACCACCATTGCTAATAAGAACAAAAAGGACCACTCAATGCATTAGAATTGCATAATTAACACGTACATAATAAAAAGACAATGATTTAACACCTATTCTGAATTTCAAATAAGCAGTAGATTTTTTTCTGACAATTTCCCCCGCCCATTTTACGCCCCCTGTATCATGTGACAGACATCAGCCAATAACAGACTAGTATACGTATACCCTGTGAACTTGTGCAAATGTTCAGTAAGATCTTGTTCCGCAGAAAGTGTGAATATCAAAAGACTGCATAATTTTACAGTGGAAGTAAATAGGAAAGTGTTTCAAAACTGCATGCTCTATCTGAATCATAAAAGTTTATTTTGACATGAGTGTCCCTTTAAAAAGAAACCTTTAGGAGATGTGGGGTTGTGGGTATATTATACTGTACATGTGTATCCAGTTCCTTATACAGTTAAATACAATAACATGTTTTTAAAGTCTATTCATCATTATTTAAAAAAAAAACATATTTTTAACTTCTGGCTTGTTCTTTTCTTTTTAAGAAGCAGATTTCATACACATGATATGAAAAGGACATTCTGGTCAAAATTGAAATGCATATACAGTAGATTAATTAAACCTTTGAATAGAAACATATTGGTAAAAATGCTTCTAGTGAAAGTCATCACTGTTTTAGTTCTAACATTTTTCTTTGCAAGTACATATGAAGCATAGATAGATATTCTCAGTTCACCAGCATTTTAAATACTGCAGCTGCTCAGAGTACCAGTGAGGCTTGTATCATGTCAGCAATTAAATTATTATCAGATGGTACAAGCAACTGAGAAAGTGCTGTGTTGAAAATGCTGGTTCACAGTGCATACTTAAATACACTTTTTTAAACAGCTATAGCTTATATTAGAAGCATTTTTGCTAATACTTGAATTTTATAAAAATGCTTCTAAACAAAACTGAAATGCTTTTATGTGAATCCCAATTTTGTCTGGAATGTCACTTAAATATCCACAGCATTTTTGTTTTACGAAAGCTCACTGTTTCAGGTTTGTAGTGTGTAAAATGTGTTATTGGGGGCGGGGCTAAACGCCATGGAGAACAGACACAAGAAATAAGAGCTCCGTCTTTAAGGTCTCTCTAAAAATTCTATGAGGGATACTGAAGCCGATAGTTGCTGCTTTATATACACACCTAAAGCCGGGAAGTCAGACTTCATAGGGTGGGCTGATTATAGGCGCACTTATTGCAGACAGAGAGCGGATCACTGTATATGACGGCCTTATGAGTCGTGACTAAGTGTTGATGCTACTGAGCGAGTCAGGAACCTTAGTACCTAGCGTCATTGCAGAACGGTGAGAAGCTGACAGTTCATCCGACATCAGGAAGGTGAGGCCAAGTTATAGAACTTTATTAGAAGGCCTATAGACACGATACGTCTTCAGACTGTTAGAGAGCATCCACTTTAAGTATACAGAGGAGCGAGGTCTCAGCCGGACTTGAGGTACACCCCTGCATAACAAAGCTAACAAGGCTACCCAAATATGACTGAACCTCAAATATCGGGCTCATAACCAACACTTCTTGAAAGTTATCATATTAAACTTACTACTTAAATTTAAGCATTGCTGGCGGGAAGCTAGTGATCCCGAGGGAGGCAGAGCTTACCGCCATTTTAAAAAGTCGTCCTTGAAGGGGGCTTTGCAAGAAAACTCCTTGCTCCTCATAGTAATACTAAGCACAAGTGGGTGCTGCTTCTATTATGAGTATGTTTCCTACATTACATTTGAGTGCAGATTGTGTAAACTTATTACACTAGGAGGCACCCTTCTTTCTTGTGTGTTCCACAGAATTTGCTATATATCTTCCAACTGGATTGGGAAGGAGCAGCTGGCAGTGGAGAGTAAAGAACCCTCTGTGATCCCAAGAAGGAACAGATCAATCCAAACAGACCATACATATGGACTATTACGATAAGGATATTCTAACTTTGCTTAAAATTGTCCATTTAACACCTGGCAACCTTAAGACCTTTACATTGTTTTGAGTGGGTCAAATACAAGATTTGTTGTTAGATATATTTTGATATCTTTTTGCTATTGCGCCCCCTTGAGTGGTGACAAGAGATCGTCACTGTTTTTTTTTTCGTTTTCTTAAATAGAGTCTACTACCACATGCTGGAACGTATTTAGATCTCCACAACTGCTTGTCTTACATATAGATGATTGTCGATCTCCTAATTATTCTGAACCAATAGGTCCTCAGATTATCATAGGTTGAAATATGTGTACTTCTTTAAGCTAGAAGTAAATTATCCAGGTACCAGAATAGGTCTCAAGAGGTGAATAAAGAAGATACAATGTAAGTTCTATAGCAAAAGTTATAGGAGACAAAAAGTATATTTATAGTCCCAGACATTTCACATAATTTGGTAAAATGAAGTAATAAATTAAGTGTTTAGTTTGATCTTTGATGAATCCACATAATCTTGTTCTATGTGATGTGTGTTCAGTTGTCTAGTAGGTTAATCTGCTGTTCTGTATTAATGATGTTTCTCTTCATGTACTCTTTTCTTTTTTCATATTGGAATTGGGGAGCCTCCTGCCCCCTACACCAGAACAGCTGACCTTAATCACATATAATGTAAAACATACACTCCCCCTCAAATTCACGTTAGTTTTTGCTCTCCGGTTCCCTGCCACCCCATCTCCGAGCTTCTCTCGGATATCACTACTAATCCCTCTACTATATGGTGTTATAGCAATATACATCCATTTTATTCATCTTTTTTTTATTTTTATCAGCGGTGCTTATCCGCTGACAAACCGCCCCTTCCCCCATATTTTCCGCACTATAGTTCAAGACCCCTAATGTTAATGGGTCATTTGATTAGTTGGACTACATATTTGCTTAGTCCTTCGTAAGTTTTATCCTTCGTTCTTCCTTCATCTTCAACCCACCTATTACTCCCCTCCCTCTGCCTCCCCCCCACCTTTTTTTTTCTTCAGAAATGGAGCTTCGCTTAATGACTCATAATGTGCAAGGGCTTAATTCCTCTACAAAGCAAAGCCTTCTCTTAAAAAGCATAGACGATCTAAAGCTAATGTTTTCTTCCTGCAGGAGACCCACTGGACTCAGAATACAGGTATCCCATTTTCCTTTAAACATTTCTCCAATAAATTTGAAGCCTCCTTCACCTTCAAATCTAGAGGGATTGCGATTCTAATCAAAGATGATTTAAAAGTCGAGATATTACATGTAGAAACTGATCCAGGTGCCAGATATCTAATAGTTATTTGCAAGCTAAATGATCGCAAATATACCCTTGTCAATCTGTATGCCCCAAATTCTCATAAAATACCTTTTCTAAAAGTTTTCTAAAAACTTGTATCCAAAATTAAACAAGGCACCTTGGTTGGTGGAGGTGATTTCAATTTAATCTGGGACCCGACAGTGAACAGAAAATGAATTAAAACACTTACTTCAGATCGCTCTGTCAGCTCCCTGGCCAGGGCCTTTAGATCTTTAATGACTCATTACGGCCTATATAATGTCTGGCGGGCTATGCACCCATCTCGAGACTTGATTATTTATTTGTGGAACCCTGGACATTAAATAATATACATCGCTCAAACATAGAATTGATATCTTGGTCTGACCATGACCCGGTAATGAATACCTTTACACCCCTTCAATCCTGCCCAAACAGAAAATGGCAGTTTCCCCATTGGATCCTAACAGATTCTACGATTCTACAAGAAATTAGAGAGGATTTACTAGAATTCAGACATTTTAATGATAATAACCAGACAGATGTACAGTACATTTGGGCTTCACTTAAAGCTTTTCTAAGAGGTGTCATAATTAAAAAGACAGCATCTTTAAAGAGAGAACAAGGTAATTTTTTGGCCGAGCTAAATTGTGCCTATAGACTACAGTCCACGATACTGAAACTAAACCCGACGTTACAGGGGGCTAAGAAACTAGATAACTTAAAAGACCAGCTCAGAAACCTTGAATTCACGCGTACTCAGAACACACTTGATACATTTAGGCAGCTCTACTATTATCATAGTAACAAAGCAAATGGTCTATTAGCATCTAAACTTAGGCATAGACAAGCTCAGCGGACAATCCCTTCAATTAAATGTGAAGATCGAATTGCAATCTCCCCTAAATACATTGGAGACTCCTTAAGATCTTTTTACACTAAACTTTATAATTTAACAAACAACCCATCCAACAACGTATCCTCCAGAGAGGAAACAAGGGAGCTTCTGAAATCTCTTAATCTTCTGATGCTAAGTATGGATGCAGTCAAATCTCTGTGGCTTCCAATAAATTTGGAAGAACTCAAGACAGCAATCTTGCAACATAAGAGAATAAAGGCTCCGGGACCCGATGGGTACACGGGACAGTTCTATAGATCCTTCTCCGAGATTATTGGCCTGATACTCTTATGAACTTTTAACAATTTTGCTTCTAAAGGAGTCTGTCTTAAAGAATTTCTGGAGGCAGAAATAATAACTATCCTCAAGCCAGATAAGGACCCCAGCTGTGTCAGAGTTATAGGCCTATTTCTCTCATCAACAGTGACATTAATTTGTATTAACATTTTTTAGCTAGTCGCCTTTCGGAAGTCTTAAATAAGATCATACACAGACACCAGGTTGGGTTCATCCCTGGAAGGGAGGGACCCGACAATCCCTGCCGGCTTTCTTCCATTTTGTTTGAAGCCAAGAGACTGGGGATCCACCTCCTGGTCCTGTCTCTCGATGCTGAAAAAGCCTTTGACAGGGTTAGGTGGGCATATCTCTGGTTTTGAGAGTGTTTGGTGTTCCCCCTGAATTCATTTCGACAACCCAGGCTTTATACTCCCAACCCTCAGCTAGAGTGAGTGACGTGGGGTTTGTGTCTGCCCCCTTTGATATACTAAACGGGACCAGACAGGGATGCCCTCTGTCTCCTTTGTTATTTGCGCTAACGATAGAGCCTTTGGCTCAGATGATAAGACTGAATGCAGATATTACAGGGATGAGGTTTGGAGACTCACACCATAAAATTGCATTATTCGCAGATGATGTGGCCTTGCTGCTCACTTCACCCATAAGATCTATGCCTGAGGTATTCAAGTGTATAGAGAAATTTGGAAATTCCAGTTTCTATAAATTAAATTATACACCGACTGACGTGCTTTATATGAATATCCCAGCGATAGAGCTTGAGAGTTTGCAAGGGAAATATCCGTTCCAATGGTTTCCCTCATCCATTAAGCACTTGGGAATTCACATAAGCCCTAATCTTAATACAATGATCTTCAGAAATTACACAGACCATCTGCCTGAATTTAGAAAGCTACTGGATGGATGGAAATTTAAAGAATTCTCCTGGACGGGCAGAATTGCTGCCATCAAAATGTCTCTACTTCCAAAGCTCACATACTTATTCAGGTGCATAAATGTAACTGTTCCTAGAACAATACTAAATAAGTTTCAGAGTATCATTTCAGCTTATGTTTGGAAAGGTAGGAGGCCTAGAGTAGCCACTTCAGTAATTCAACAGCCGATCAGTAGAGGAGGGCTGGCGTATCCCAGTATTCTAGAGTATCATGATGCTGCTCGTATGTCCCATCTTATGGGATGGAGTCTGCAAGAACCCACCTACGGTTGGCAGGAAATTGAGCAAGTGTTCATACCTAAGGGCTTACTTCTCTCAGATTTGCCGTGAATCCCAACACATTTGTGAAAATCATAAAAAATTGAACACCCAATTATCCTAGACATTCTGAGACATTGGGACACCAAACACCAAAAAACACTCAGAGACCATCTCTCCACATCCCTCTCCTATTTATAGGATCCAAAGCATTCTGGCCTCCATGTATGAGACCCATTTTCAAGTCTGGTCAGAAACTGCTCAGTTACCTATTTCCTCCTTGTATAGAGACAAAGATATATTCACTTTTGAGGAGGCCAGGCATAAATTCTCTCTACCTTTATCACTTCAATTTGAATACTTCTTGGTGCCTTGCAGGACAGAAGACAAGAGAACCCACACTGTGGGAAAAGAAATGGGAGCTGGGGCGATTGCTTAAAGGGTCCCTTTCATTTTATTATGGTATACTAATCACTCCCCCAGGTCCTGTTAAACACAATCAAAACAGAGCCTGGGATAAGGACGTACACATTGAGCCAGAGGCCGTGGAGTGGCTGTGGGAGTTGGCAAAAAGATTTCTTCATTGTGCAATTATATTACAAATTGACAGTATGTTGGCACTTATGATCTGTCTGAAGAGGTGAAACTTTTGGTAACTTATTTGCTTATGGCCACAAAGCTGGCTATCGTGCGAGACTGAGCAGTCTTCTCCCCCAGCAATGACGAAAGTTGTAGCTATAGTAGAGTATATCAAAAGTATGGAAATTTACGCCTTTAAATCCCTGAACAAAGTAGATTTATACCATGCGATATGGCAACCATGGAACGAGTTAAGACTATTTAAATAAATTACTGTTTACATACATTTTGCATCTCCCCCCCCCTTTTTTTTCTCTCTTCCTCTCCCTCCTCCCTACCACCTTCTGCACTTCCCCTCCCCCCTTACGAAGGATGAAGTAGAGCAATTCCTACTACTTATTAAGTCTTTTGTATAATGTGTTCAGAGACCTGCAGACTTCTTAAGAGTAAAACACTGTAGGTCAAGATTGTAGCTATCTAGAATACTTACAGAGGCAGTTGGCCCGGCAGTGGCCTCAATAATAGCTACTTGTATTGTGTTGTTTAGATATATAAAAATTTGACTGAACTTCTGTGTTACAATTTGTCATTTTCTGTTGTTAATAACATATGGCTGTGTAACTTCATTGTGATTCTTTACATTTGTACAATGTCAAAATGTTTTCCTTTGTTCTATGTCTCTATTAATCCTCAATAAAAGATTATTCACACAAAAAATTTATTTGGAATTTACGTCTTTTTCAATATTGTATTTGTATAGCTGCTAAACATCAGTACTTCAGTAGAGTGAAAACTTGTTTTCAATGGGGTGGACAGCTAGTAATTTAATGTATTGTTTGATGATAATCCAGTAAAAAAATTGGTGGCCAATGAATCTTTGAAATATGCAACTACAGGAGTAGATATAACCATAGAAACTGAGGCTTACAAACCAAGGGCATCAATGGATACGTTATAAATAAAGTATGTTGATTAACAATTAACCCTTTAGCTGCTGAGTCATTTCAACCATTAGCTGTTTTGGAATTTGCAAACTCTGCTCACATTTAAAGGTACAGTGTATTGAAAAATGTTCTCTTTAATGTGATTCAAATGATTTATTTTACCTGCTGGAGTAAATTGACTATAAATAACGAATTTTGTTTTATTTTGTCTTATGACAGCTATTTTTGCCTGTTTTATCTCCATCTATACTGAAAATTTCACTACTTAAGTATTTGCTGTGAAAAAGCTGGTTAACATAGCCAAGAGAATAAATTACACACCCAGTGGGAGGTCATAGAGACAAGTACTAAAATGTAAATTTTCAATTGTTCTCGCTAATTAAACAAACAGAGATACGATAAGGAAGCTTTGTATATAAAGAGTGAAATATAAGGAGGGAATTGATCTCTCTTTAAGCTCAGCCCATTTTAATGGTTGTGGCTTCAAAAAGCAAATCAGCTAGTTTATATTCAAAAATAAACTTAAAGGAACCATTTCTCAGTAATTTTATACTCAGTAATTTTATACTTATACAATAAAATGTGTTAAAAATGTATATTACTATTTCAAATTTAATAAGCAAGGTTGTAAAAAATAGTGTGTTTTCCCCCCTAAACTCTATAAAAGAAAAATCCTCATATAAAAAAGGCCATTTGAGTATAGTTATTATAACTTTGATGTGCACATAGGGGTTCCCATGAGCCTTTACTCATATAAATGCAGAGACTTTATTTTAAAGAGGGGATTTTTCTTGACCTGGTATAAGTGCCTAGAGAGTCCCAGCCTGCAAACAGTCGCCTAGATTACGAGTTTTGCGGTAACAGGGGTGCGGTGCTAACGAGCCTTTTTTTCCCACCACTCTTTTAAGACCACTCTGGTATTACAGGTTTTTTTAAACCTGGTGTTAGCCGCAAAAAGGTGAGCGTAGAGCAAAATTTAGCTCCACATCTCACCTCAATACCAGCGTTGCTTAAGTCAGCGGTGAGCTGGCTAAACGTGCTTGTGCACGATTTCCCCATAGGAAACAATGGGGCTGAGCTGGCTGAAAAAAACTAACACCTGCAAAAAAGCAGCGTTCAGCTCCTAACGCAGCCCCATTGTTTCCTATGGGGAAATGAATTTTTATGTCTACACCTAACACCCTAACATGAACCCCGAGTCTAAACACCCCTAATATTACATTAACTCCTAATCTGCCACCCCCGACATCGCCAACACCTGCATTATATTATTAACCCCAATCTGCCGCTCCAGATACCGCCGCCACCTACATTATCCCTATGAACCCCTAATCTGCTGCCCCCAACATCGCCGACACCTACATTATATTTATTAACCCCTAATCTGCCCCGCCAACATCACCGCAACTATATTAATTTTATTAACCCCTAATCTGCCGCCGCCAACGTCACTGCCACTATTATAAATTTATTAACCCCTAAACCTAAGTCTATCCCTTACCCTAACAACCCCCTAACTTAAATATAATTTAAATTAAAATAAATAAATTTACCATAATTAAATAAATTAATCCTATTTAAAACTAAATACTTACCTATAAAATAAACCCTAAACTAGCTACAATATAACTAATAGTTACATTGTAGCTAGCTTAGGGTTTATAGTTATTTTACAGGCAACTTTGTATTTATTTTAACTAGATACAATAGTTACTACCTAGTTAAAATAAATACAAATACACCTGTAAAATAATTCCTAACCTAAGTTACAATTACACCTAACACTACACTATCATTAAATAAATTACCTAAACTACCTACAATTAATTACAATTAAATTAAATAAACTAAAGTACGAAAAACAACAAACACTAAATTACAGAAAATAAAAAATGATTAAAAATTTTTTAAACTAATTACACCTACTCTAATCCCCGTAATAAAATAAAAAAGCCCCCCAAAATAATAAAATTCCCTACCCTATACTAAATTACAAATAGCCCTTAAAAGGGCCTTTTGCGGGGCATTGCCCCAAAGTAATCAGCTCTTTCACCTGTAAAAGAAAATACAATACCCCCCAACATTAAAACCCACCACCAGCACACCCAACCCTACTCTAAAATCCACCCAATCCCCCCTTAATAAAGACCAACACTAACTCCTTGAAGATCTCCCTACCATGAGACGTCTTCACCCAGCCGGGCACAAGTGGACCTCCAGAGATGCAGAAGTCTTCATCCGATCATGGCAGAAGAGGTCCTCCAAGTGGCAGAAGCCTTCATCCAGGCGGCATCTTCTATCTTCATCCATCCAGAGCGGAGCGGGTCCATCTTTAATCCAGCCGACGGAATTAAGGTAGGAAAAATCCTATTGGCTGATCCAATCAGCCAATAGGATTGAAGTTCAATCCTATTGGCTGATTGGATCAGCCAATAGGATTTTTCCTACCTTAATTCCAATTGGCCGATAGAATCCTATCAGCCAATCGGAATTCAAGGGAAGCCATCTTGGATGACGTCATTTAAAGGAACTTTCATTCTTTGCTTGGACTTTGTTTGAAGAGGATGGCTCTGCGTCGGCTGGATTGAAGATGTACCCGCTCCGCTCCGGATGGATGAAGATAGAAGATGCCGCCTGGATGAAGACTTCTGCCGCTTGGAGGACCTCTTCTGCCCGGATCGGATGTAGACTTCTGCCCCTCTGGAGGTCCACTTGTGCCTGGCTGGGTGAAGACGTCTCAAGGTAGGGAGATCTTCAAGGGGCTAGTGTTAGGTTTTATTAAGGGGGGATTGGGTGGGTTTTTTAGTATAGGGTAGGGAATTTTATTATTTTGGGGGGCTTTTTTATTTTATTAGGGGGATTAGATTAGATGTAATTAGTTTAAAAAATTTGTAATTATTTTTTTATTTTCTGTAATTTAGTGTTTCTTGTTTTTTGTACTTTAGTTTATTTAATTTAATTGTAATTAATTGTAGGTAGTTTAGGTAATTTATTTAATGATAGTGTAGTGTTAGGTGTAATTGTAACTTAGGTTAGGATTTATTTTACATGTATATTTGTATTTATTTTAACTAGGTAGTTATTAAATAGTTAATAACTATTTAATAACTATTCTACCTAGTTAAAATAAATACAAACTTGCCTGTAAAATAAAAATAAACCCTAAGATATCTACAATGTAACTATTAGTTATATTGTAGCTAGCTTAGGGTTTATTTTATTGGTAAGTATTTATTTTTAAATAGGATTAATTTATTTAATTGTAATAATTTTATTTAGATTATTTTAAATTATATTTAAATTAGGGGGGTTAGGTTTAGACTTAGGTTTAGGGGTTAATACCTTTAATATAGTAGCAGCGACGTTGGGGGTGGCAGATTAGGGGTTAATACATGTAGGTAGGTGTCGGCGATGTTAGGGATGACAGATTAGGGGTTAATAAAATTTAACTAATGTTTGCGAGGCGGGAGTGCGGAGGTTTAGGGGTTAATATATTTATTACAGTGGCAGGGATGTCTGGTCGGCAGATTAGGGGTTTATATATTTATTAAAGTGTTTCTGATATGGGGGGGGTCTCGGTTTAGGGGTTAATAGGTAGTTTATGGGTGTTAGTGTAGTTTTTAGCACTTTAGTTAAGAGTTTTATGTTAAGGCGTTAGCCCATAAAACTCTTAACTACTGACTTTTAAATGCGGTAGGAGTCTGGACAGGAGAGGGTCTACCTCTCACTTCTTCCAAGACTCGTAATACCGGCGTTAGGCAAATCCCATTAAAGAGATAGGATACGTACAATTGACGTAAGGGGATTTGCGGTAAGCTCGAGTCACAGAAGAAAAGTGAGCGGTACACCTGTACCTGCCAGACTCGTAATACCAGCGGGCGTTAAAAAGCAGCGTTGGGACCTCTCAGCGCTGCTTTTTAAGGCTAACGCAAGACTCGTAATCTAGCAGAGTGTGTGTGTAAGTGTAGGGATTTTTTTTTTAAATATGTGCTTAAGCATTATACCCACCATTTGAAAGAGTAGGCAATTTCTTTTTAACGGTGGGTGTTAGGGGGTTCCAACTCCCTTAAATACTGTACAGGTGCCCGGCACTTCAAGGTTTCTGGAGCTTGGTGACATCACCACTCATGGGCATGGTGATGTCGTCAGCATTCCCAGTTTCCTCAGCAATACTAGTCCATTTGGCCACCAGGGATCTGGTTGTAAGTGCAGGAAGGGGGGGCGATGAGCAGGGTCAATTCCAGCGGGAACGAATGGGAACGAAGTTCCTGCACTATTTTTGAAAGAGGAACTAAGCTCCCCCTGGACAGAGAACAGTAAAAACTTCAGTAGACACTGCTGCTGCTGGTGGGAGGAGCAGGAGCACAGTCTGGTTAGAGGGATAGTGAGATCCTCTAGTAATGGGCACTAACACTTCCTACAATACACTAAATGCAAGTTTGTCACCCCACACTGTGTGGAACACATGGTGCTTACATTTCAGTGTGGCTTGCTCTAGGCTTGCTCAGCAGAAATAGGACTATTGCACCTTAAGTGGGTGAGACTCTATGACAGAGGAGGAGTTTCAGGCCCAAAGGCAAATATTCAAGGCTTCATTGGTTTTAATTTGCTTTAATTAACCATGGTGTATAGATTATATAGATATAAATACATTGTGTATGTGCGTGTGTGTTTGTATAAGAGTGTGTGTATAAAACAAAATTAATTGTGAGAGGGTGGAAGTCTTGGTGAGTTCCAACACTTTTTTTGTAGGACTTGACCCCGGGCGATGAGCTCCAAAAATGCCACCCTTTCAACCAGGGAGGACAAGATGTGTTTGTCATCCACACTTATTAAATTTCTATAGAAAAGAATTTAACAAGTGAATCACTGTACTTACCCACAGAACATAAAAATGTTGTAAAGGTCAGAATCTTCAGATAAAGGCACTTCTTTTTGGAGGCAGAGCTGTTCACACCCTCCGTTAAAACCATCTGAACAGTCTATTCCAATCTGCCTATCATAGCAACCAGAGAGGTCCTTCATGGGACTAAGTCCTGCCGGGCACTGTGGGTAAAAGAACAATGTCAAAGGTTACATGATAAATATAACTGTTCAAAAAATTTCCCTTATTAAACCCAGTTTATTTCTTGATACCATCTTCCCTCACTTTTCTACTTTTCCATTAGTTCAAGAAATCACTATAATTCAGTCTTACATGTCAAATATTAGACATCTTTCATCTTATATCGGACCATGGAGTCATTTAGAATTGATTTGTTCACAAATAAAATCTATTTACTATGGGGAATGTCTTCAGAACAGGAGCAGCTGGAGAGCACTTAAATAAAGTTAAACTATTATCTAGCGCTACAGCTGGAATATTTATATTGGCTTTTGTTGAACAAATGTAAATGTTCCTTTGCTACATTATACTTACCTCTAACAAATTCCAGGGCTCTAAGAAGAAAGGTCGTGACTAGAGCCGCTTTCCAGCACGCTAGAGGTAAGTATTTTAACCCCTAAAGATTATGTAACAAAAACAAATGAATACTAATGAATGTTGTCAGTATTTCTTTGTTTTCTTTAAAGGGACATAAAACCCAAATTTTTTCTTTCATGATTCAGATAGAGCATGCAATTTGAAATAACTTTCCAATGTATTCCTATTATCAATTTTTTTGTTCTCTTTGTATCCTTTTGTTGAAAAGTGTACCTAAACCTATATAGGCTCAGAATCTGCTGATTGGTGGTTGCACATATATGGCTCTTGTCATTGGCTTTTAGCTAGCTCCCAGTAGTGCATTGCTGCTCCTTCAACAAAGGATACCAATAGAATAAAGCAAATTAGATATTAGAAGTAAATAGTAAAGTTGTTTAAAATTATATGCTATATCTGAATCTTGAAAGAAAAAAAATTGGTATTCATGTACCTTAAAATTTAGTTGGTGCATTTGTTCAGATATCCATTAAAGGGACATGAAACCCAAAATTCTTCTTTTATGATTATGATAGATAATACAATTTTAAACATCTTTCCAATTTACTTCTATTATTTAACTTGCTTCCTTCTCTTGTTATCCTTTGCTGAAAGATTTATCTAGGTAAGCTCAGGAGCAGCAAAGAACCCAGGTGATTGGTTGCTGCATATATATATATATACACCGATTGTGATTGGCTCACCCATGTGTTCAGTTAGAAACCAGTAGTGCATTGCTGCTCCTTCACCAAATGATACCAAGAGAATGAAACAAATTAGATAATGAAGTAAATTAGAAAGTTGTTTACAATTGTATGTTCTATCTGAATCATGAAAGATTTTTTTGGGGGTTTCATGTCCCTTTAAGTGAAAACAAAACTAATTTCCATTTTTTTAAAAAATATATTTGAATTCTAAACGAATGGACATGCCTAATTACAAGGACATTGAAAAAAAGCTACCCCGCCCCCATTTAGAGTTACGGTTTTAACCTACATAAACATGTTCATTTATTACAGGGGCATTATTTTTGCATTTTTAAATTAATATAAAGAATACATCAAAACTAAGACTTTTTTGCACTTGTCTAAATCCAAAATGTACGTGTAATAAATATGTATTTAGAAGATACAGTTGCTTTTGGCTGCATTTAATGTAGAAGAAACACATATCGATTAAGGTGTTTGCCAGCTACATTCACACGATCCTTGAGTTGGCAGTGTGATTTACTGCAAACAACTAGCAAGAGAACTGGAAAATGAATTGAATTAGCAAACACATGAATTCTAACAATAGTTCTATTATCTTATTTGTAGTAACCATTCTAATTTGAAGTCCATAAAACAAGAACTGTAGAAGTTTCACAAAAGTTAGCTTTTAAAAGATTAAAGGGACCTGTGAAAAAAGTGAGCATTTTACCAAATATTAAATGTTTTAAATTTCTTGGAGCATTTTACATCAGTGGTTTAAGCTTACTATATCCCAAGCAAGAAACTAACCGACAGAGACCCCTGAATCACCTAATTTCAATACTTAAATGGACAGTCTACTTGAAACATGTTATTGTTAAAAAGATATATAATCCCATTATTAACCATTCCCCAGTTTTGCATAAAAACAGTTATTTTAATTCACTTTTTACCTCTGAAATTACCTTGTATCTAAGCCTCTGCAGACTGCCTTTTATCTCAGTTCTTTTGACAGACATGCGTTTTAACCAATCAGTGCTGACTCATAAATAACTCCACGGGAATGAGCACTAGGGATGGGTGAATTTTGTTCATTCGTTTTGAATTTCGAATGTTTGTACAACATTTTAGCATTTGTTTAATGTAATAGTATTTTTATATGCTATCTTATTCTAATAATTTTATTCTAATTATATAATATTTGAATTCGAAAGATTTGAATCAATATATTTGTAACTAGGCGATAAGCCTGCCCAGAGGGCAATCTATTTTTTAAGAACTACAAACCCCAAAGCTAATATTACAAAAAATTAAAAATCTAAAATTACAGAAAAAAATAAAAAAGGCTATCCAAAATAAAAAATGTAAACAAAACTAATATATATATATATATATATATATATATATATATATTTTATAATAAAACCTATAAAATTAAAAAATCCCCCCTAATCTATCAATAAACTACCAATAGCCCTTAAAAGGGCCTTTTGTAGGGCATTCACATAAAGAAATCAGCTCTTTTACATACAAAAATTACAAAGTAAACCCCCATCACCCAATTAACCCCCCCAAAATAAAAAAACTAAGTCTAAAAAAGCCTAAGCTACCCATTGCCCCTAAAGGGGCATTTGTATGGGCATTGCCGTTCAAAGGGCATTCGGCTCTTTTACTTCCCTTAAAAGGGCAATCAGCTCTTTTACAGCCCAAAAAACTCTAATCTAAAAAAAAAGCCACCCCAAAAAATAAAAAAAAGCCTAAGACTAAGCCAAAAATAGGTACTCACCATTCCTGAAGTCCGCGGAGTCCAGGCGCGGAGCGTAGGTGCGGAGCGGTCTTTCCTGATGTGGAGCAGCGGAGGTTCTCAGCGGCGGTCCTCAGCGGCAGCAATCCTCAGCTGCGTGGAGGCTCCTCTTCATCCGATCTCCGTTGTACACTAAAAATTGAATGGAAGGTACCGCATTCAATTTGGGGACCTTGCATTCCTATTGGCTGAAATTTTGAAATCAGCCAATAGGATTAGAGCTACTGAACTCCTATTGGCTGTTCAAATCAGTAGCAATAAATATGGGGTACCTTGCATTTATTCTTTAGTGTGCGGCGGACGATCGCATGAAGAAAAGCCTCCACTCCACTTTGGACCGCCGCCGCTTAAGACCGCCGCCGATGATCCGCGCATCGGGGAAGCCAGCTCCGCTCCGCGCCGCCTTCGCTCCGGATGAAGATAGAAGATGATGGAGCTGCCTTCTCCGCCGGACTTCAGGAACGATCAGTACCTATATGGGGTTTAAGGGCAATGCCCATACAAATGCCCCTTTAGGGGCAATGGGTAGTTTAGTTTTTTTAGTGTTAGGTTTTTTTTTTATTTTGGGGGGTTTCGTGGGTGGGTGGTTTTTACTGTTAGGGCTGTTTAACTTAGCTCAATGCCCTACAAAAGACTCTTTTAAAGGCTATTGGTAGTTTAGTTTAGGGGGTGTTTTTATTTTGGGGAAGCTTTTTTATTTTCATAGGGATTAGGTTTAATTTTTTTATTTTTGATCATTTTGTTTATTTTTTTCTGTAATTTTAGAGTTTTTATATTTTGTAATTTTAGATAATTTTTTTGTAATTTAATGTTAGGTTTTATTTTTAAATTAATGTTAGGATTTTTTTATTTTAATTGTAACTTACTATTGGGGTTAATTTAGGGGGCTTAGTAATTAAATTAGTTATTTGCGTTGTGGGGGGTTGGCGGTTTAGGAGTTAATAGGTCAATTATGTTTATTGCAATGTGGGGGTTTGGCGGTTTAGGGGTTAATAGATTAATGCTATGTGGGGGGCATGGCGGTTTAGGGGCTAATAGGTTAATTAGGTTTATTGCGATGTGGGGCGGTTTAGGGGTAAATATTTTAATTATGATATTTCCGTTGTTTAATTTGCGGATTAGGGGTTAATTGCTTTATTATTTTGCGATGTGGGGGTTGGCGGTTTAGGTGTTTGTTAATACTTTGTGTGGGCGGTTAGGTTTTTTTTTTTTTTTTTAATTCTCTTTATTGTTCGGTAATACATGGTACAACGGTAACGATATAACATTAGTCTCAGCATGAAGTTGCTTATTAAGTTTCCATAAGTATACATACAGCGACAAGTGTCTAGGATAATATATTGAAAAGGAATGTCCAGATGTTGGAGATTAGCAATTGGTATATTTTGTAGCTGAGTATGCAAGTCCACTCAATTACCTAATGTATTCCAAACTTTTTCCACATTTTCTGTTTGTTGGACCTGTTTAACCTAAATCAAAAATAATAATAAAAAGAAAACAAAATATAAAAAAAAATCTAACACTAACTAATAACAATAACAACGCATAGTAACCATATACATGAGTGCGTCATAACTTAACTCTATATATATATAAGGCTATAATAACCTACGGTTAAATATTGTGGAATGCCTGCCCAGCCACTTAAACCCCCTCTCTCTCCACCCCCCCGCCCACTCAACAGTCAATTCATGGGAGAGTGCCAGCCGCACCCCCCGGTGGTCATAAACTCACTTCTCTATTAATATGTCTTCCCAATCAATACTTTGTGATGTGTTACGAGGCTCAATACTCGGAACGGCCCAATCTCCTCTAAGCGTGGCTTCTTGCATTATCTCATGTTGTAAGAAAGGGCCCAATACCTGTTGCTGTACTGCCTGTGGGAGCACCTGCATGTAAATTTGCCACTTATTCAGGAATGGTTTGAGCCTCTTGTTAGCATCTAGCTTAGTGTCTAATTGTTCAATAAATAGCTGTTTAAGCAACCTATGTTTGAATTGTGTTAATGTTGGTGTTTTGGTGGAGATCCAGAGGGCAAGGATACACTGACGAGCCAGTAGCGTGCAAAGGGTCAATAGGGGATGTAGGGTGCCTCTCTGCCCCACCCATTTGAAAAGAAAGATGTTATTGGGTTCAAAAACTACATCTAATTTGAGCGTGACCCTTACCCAGTACCCCAACTGACACCAGAATTGCTTAATGTAAGGGCAATCATAGAAATAGTGATTAAGCGTAGGCTTGGGCATACAGCATTTAACGCATTTGTTAGGGCATGAGGGGGTCCAGTGCGAGAGACGAGCCGGTGTGACATAATCGCCATGAAGCAATCTAATCTGCATCTCCCTGTGAGGCATGGCCAAGCTGGCCCTTTGACTTTAATTAGGCTGTCCGTAATATCTTCCAGGGTAACTCCCGTCAGGTCATCACCCTGGAACCTAGCTAGTATATTGGCCATAACCTGGTCAGAAGTCTTGCTGACCAGTTTTTGATAAATTGGGGAAAGGGAGAAGTGTCCCAGCTTAAAGGCAGTTTGGGCAATCGACCATGGAGAGAGTTCCCAGAAGCTTGTGTCTCTGGCGATCAGTGAGTTTATATAATGCCTAACTTGTAGATAGGCATAGAAGTGGGAGTTAGGAAGTTCAAATTTATTTTTTAGGTCCTGAAATGTCTTGACCGTGCGTAACAATGGATCAATAAGTACCCCAACCGAATCCGCACCAGCCATCTTCCAGGCAAGAAATGGGGCTGTATCACTACCAGCCGGAAAGTCGCTATTACCAACCAGGGGAATAAACCTAGGAGACGGACTGTTTCTGCCCATATATCGAAAAGACAGCCACCAGGCCCTAAACACGTCTCTATACATTGGGTTATTTTTAATTTCCACAGGGAGATCTCGAAAGGGGACGTACAAAAGATAGGCCAAAGAGCGAGGCGTCACCACCGCCTCTTCCAAAGGAAGGGCCGTGAAATGTGACGTAGCCAATTGCCAGTCCAAGGCGAATCTTATCAAGGCCGCCCAGTTATAAAATCGTAGATTCGGTAGAGCAAGGCCTCCCCTTAAATATGGCTGCTGTAGTTTGTTGGTAGCAATGCGTGTCTTTTTACCCTTCCAGATAAACTTCTGTATTGCTTTGTCAGTGAGAGAGAGATCTGATTTGGTAAGGAGAAAGGGTAACATCAGTAACGGGTATAGCAACCTAGGTAAGATAGTCATCTTCACCAAGTTAATCCGGCCCGATAAGCCCAGAGGGAGATTTGCCCAAGTCTTCAACTGGGATTGCAGCTGACCACACCTCTTCATGATGTTAAGTTCATATATCTTATGTGGGTTTTCGATGAATATCTATTCCCAGATAAGTTAGAGTATGAGGTTGAACAGCGAAAGGAAAGTGGGAATCACTGTGCCCGTTTTCCGTGAGCCATAATGTTTCGGATTTGCGCATATTGATCCGGTAACCCGAGAAGTCTCCAAAGGTGGTCAACGTTTCTATGATTTTAGGAATGTGCAGTGTGGGGTTAGCGACAAACAACATCATGTCATCCGCGTACAGTGCCATATGGACTGTCTGACTGTTAAATGACATTCCTGGGAAAAAAAATTTTAGCCGGAGGGCCAGGGGTTCTAGTATCAAATCAAACAACAAGGGGGATAGAGGACATCCCTGACGGGTGCCTCTTTGGAGTGCGAAAGATGGGGACAGGAGGCCATTGACCAGGATACTGGCAGAAGGCAAAGAGTAAAGTTTACCCAAAAGATCCACAAACGGCCTCTCAAACCGGAATTGCTCGAGGTTGTGGAAAAGGTGAGGCCATTCCACTCTATCAAAGGCCTTCTCTGCATCTAAAGATAGCAGGAAGGCCTCTTGCTCTGGCTTGAGCTGCTTCCCCCCCGGTCGTGACCAATAGTGTGTGACAGCATGCAGGACTTTCCTTATATTAACCACCGAAGATCTTCCAAACACAAATCCGGTCTGATCCGGGTGTACCAAAAAGGGGAGTATTTTTTTAGCCTATTAGCAACAATTTTCATAAGAATTTTGTAGTCGATATTTAGGAGGGATATAGGGCGGTATGATTCGGGCAGGGTGTGATCCTTCCCAGGTTTGGGAATCAGGGTGACATGGGCCAAGATAAACGATCTGGAAGGCATTGCGTCTCCAAGGAATAAAGCATTGTAAACTCTACAGAGAATGGGGGCTATCTGCGGTGACAGGAGTCTATAAAACTCTGCAGGGAGGCAGTCTGGACCTGGTGCCTTCCCCAATGACATGGATTCGATAGTAAACCAAATCTCCTCGGTGGTCATGGGAGCATTTAGGGTGTCTCTTTGGTCGTTTGTGAGCTGCGGCAGTACGAGAGAGTCCCAGAACCTTTTATGGGCGTCCGGATCCGTCGGGTGTTGCCGCGAATATAGATGAGAGAAATATTGCGTCAGGCATCCAGCTATTTCTGCAGATGTTTTATATGTATGTCCTCCGCACTTAAGTGCAGCAATATGTTTCTTTGTGGATTGAGCCCTCACCAGAGTGGCCAAGAGACTACCCGATTTACTACCAAAACGGTAGAACTTACTTGCAGATTTGAGTAGGCCAGCAGAAGCCTTCTGCCTCACAAACTCCTCCAATTCAGCCTTTGCCAGGACGTATGCATCATATAAAGCACGTGTCTTGTGAGTATAATAGGCCAAGTAGGCTTGGCCCAGGGTGTGCTGTAAAGAATTATGCTTGCAAAAGGTCTTCCTTTTAAGATCAGCCACATACGATATTACTTGCCCCGTGAGGACCGCCTTGGCCGCCTCCCAGAACAGTAGTGGGTCGTCCATGTGCTCAGCATTATCTGTGCAATAATCATTCCATGTGTGTTAGGTATTTACGGAATGGGTCAGATGTAAGTAGATAGGATGGGAAGCTCAAAGAATTTCTAGTTGGGCGCAAGTGGGCACTACCCAAGGTTATTTCAACCGGGGCATGATCAGATATCACAATATCATGGATGGTTTCAGAAGTGACATGCGGGACTAGAGAGTCCGCTACCATGAAAAGGTCAATACGTGAAAGTGAGAAGTTAGGTTTTGACAAGCAGGTATAATCCCTGTCCTCTGGGTGTCTTCTACGCCATATATCGCACACAGCTAAAGTCTCAGATAACAAGCCAAACACTTTCTCCTCAAACCCCCCCCCCCCCCATAGTTGCACAATCTTTTCTCTCTTGGAACGTCCTGCACCCATGTTCTACCCAAAAGGGGCTGTGGGGCTAGGTTGAAGTCTCCCCCTAGTATTAGTTTAGAGCCCATAAAGGGGGTTAGATGTTGTGCTAGGGTTTCCCAATAGGAAAGGTCCTTGGCATTTGGAGCATAGATGTTGCATAATGTGTACCTGACCATGTCTATGGAGACTTGTAGTATCAAAAACCTACCCTCTGGATCTGATACCGTGTTGTGTATCTCTACCTGTATGCGCTTACCAATTACCAAACAGTATTGACAAGCCTCTACTGGAGGAGGTGTATGAAAGGTAGGCTATCTCCCCCACCCAGTCACTCTTCAGATTTTTATGTTCCTCGTCTCCCAGGTGCGTCTCCTGTAAGAACGCCAAGTCTGAATTCTGTCTACGTAAATGTGTCAGAATTGACTTACGCTTTATGGGAGAGTTTATACCCCCCACATTCCCAGAATGGATTTTAAGTGCCATTATACCATAACATTATAAAGCCAAACAAAAACAGGGATCCTCTAAAGGGAGAGGCGGAGAGAGAGAGGGGGACCCTCAACATAATACCTCCATAAACCATATGAGTCAGATCTGGGTAGATTTTCTGCATGAGGCTCAGCACATAGGTGATTGGCATTATTATCCCCAGGCAATACATAAACAGCAGTAGCCCTATATAACATAATGTGAACATGTAGTATAGTCATCTCAATTAAACTACCCCCCCCCATTAGTATGCTCTCAGTCCTAGGGCATGGGTCTTGGCGCGCACAATCGTGCGACGGGGACTGGTCTGAAAAAAAGGTTCCGGCCAGTTCTATAGTCCCGTGAGCAACCCCCGAGAAGTGTGAGCACACCCATCCACATGAACAATTGAGCATGTGTATAAAACAAATAATTGCCAGCAATAAAACATTTATAGAAAACAGTGTGAAGGATCCTACATGTAATTAAGACACATCTTTTTAGGACATTAGACTTCCACATAGAATTCTCAAAGTATGAGCAGTTAACTTTACATTTCCAGACTAGCAAGATAAAATTTGTAATAAACAATTTGAGTAGTCTCACGTGCTGATGGGATACTGTCTGCAAAGTTATTGAGTTCACCATTTCCGTCTGGAGGAAGTGGACATTTCCCCTCTATCTCTGGCGTAGGCCCCCAACCAAAAAGTTGTGGGGGAGAGAGGAAAAAGGAGAAAGAACAACAAGGTTCATTTTGCAAAAGTTCCCCAGCTATTTAAAGGCCATATTATATGAAAATTATTCCCTGAGTGTTGGCAACAGGATCTCAGGTACCGGCCACTCTCTCCTCCATGGCCAGGTAAAGTTGCAAAGCCTTGGGGGAGTGGAAGATCTTTACTCCAGATGTGGTTTGAAGACGAAGCTTGGCAGGGAACAAAAGAGCTACCTGACGACCCTGCTCATGCAGGCAGGAACAAAAAGGTGCAAATTATTTTCTTTGCTTGGAAACTTCAGCCGAATAATCCTGGAAAAGGAGCAGCCTAGAACCCTTGTACATCACCTCTTTATGTGCTCTATAAGCTCTAAGAATTTTGATTTTTTTTTGAAAATTTAAACATTTGAGGATTACTTGTCGTGGTTTCATTTTAGCATGCTCCAGGGTGCGTTCCGGGCCCACACGGTGAGCTCTCTCCACATCAATAGGCAATATGTCAGGAGAAAGGCCCAGCAGTCTAGGGAAGGTCAGGGCCGTAAACTCCAATAGATCTTTACCTTTCACTGACTCCGGCACTCCTACTATACGCAGGTTGTTGCGTCTGCTTCTGTTCTCTAAATCATCAATACGATCTTGTAGATGTTGGTTCTCGTTGCGGAGTTGTCTCAGTGAGGAGTCAGCGGATGTCTGTCTATCCTCCACTTCTGATATCCGACTTTCTGCCTCACCAAGACGCGTGGAGAACTGCCGGACCTCACTGGTCAAAGTGTCGACTCCAGTCTGCAATGAGTCCATTTTAGGTAAAAAAAAAAAGATTTCAACTCTTGCAGTAACAATAAATGGTCTCCTGTTTGAGTACTAGGTGGTTCTGTGGTCTGGCTTGACTCCGCATGTACCTCAGCAGTGTGTTTGTGCCGCCTTTCCGCGGTTTTTGTTTTTTGGCTCATTTTGGTTGTAACTGTAGAAGAGAGTCTCTGAAAATATTTATCCACTCTCATAGGTAGATATTTGGTA
Organism: Bombina bombina; assembly: GCF_027579735.1. Lineage (NCBI taxonomy): Eukaryota > Metazoa > Chordata > Amphibia > Anura > Bombinatoridae > Bombina > Bombina bombina. The sequence continues at coordinate 109,283,370 of NC_069508.1, read as the reverse complement.
TTTCTCTTATCTCTTCCTCCATTTTCCCGCTAGCGCTTGAGTGGCCTCAGTGAGTTAAGCCACGTGGTGGTGTGCATGTCTAGGCTGCTATTAAAACTCCCTCCATTAGGTGCACAGCTTGTCACAAATATTGGTATATTAATACCCTGATCCCCCCTTTTTTTTTTCTTTTTCTTTGTTATTAAATTCTTCCCAGCATGCAAACACTTGGGGCTTGGCAGTGAGATGGCAGTCTTTAAGGGCTTTTTCTACTTCACACCCCAATAGGTCCCTGAATCCTCAACCCGGGTTCACAACTGCACACAAAATGGCGTCCGTCCCTAACACACAGTTCTCCTTGGGGTGCAGGCAGGTGATGCCTATGTGAAGAAAACCCTGTGCACCGGTAGACCCCTATATAAATGCAGAATATTTTGTGCAGCAGTGGGTTAATTTCTGATACACCCTCTGCACCAAGCTCCCCACAACTCACCCCCACCAGGCTCAGCTGCTTCCAAATTCCACAGCTCCAACCAGGGCGTGCTGCAGAGACGACACTCCGGCTGTGTGCTGTGACCCTTCCCCTCTTCTGATGCGTGAGGATCTAGAGGCTCGAGTTGTAGTCTAGCACACACAGGCAAGTGTCTGCTTAAGATGGCGTCTCTAGGTCAGTTGCGCTATGCGCTCTGTGCTTTCCGGCGGCCAGGACAAAGGTTGGAGGTCCTGCACACTTCAAAGGACAGCCGGCGAGAGTTGCGTTAACCCGGCAAGTTGGTCGTGTGGGGTTGAGCAAGGATTTTGTTATTTTTTACTCCTGATTTTTGCTCCGAGGTACGGAGCTCTTGTGAGATGCGGCTGCTCACTTCCTCCGCCTACCGGAAGTCAGGTTTTTTTACTATTTCGTGCGGGCGGTTGTTTTTTTTTAAATTTCTTGCGGGCGGTTACGTGTCTTTTCGTTATTTCGTGCAGGCGGTTGCATTTTTTTTTTTGTTATGTTTTTTTAAGGCTTTGGTTGCCTACGCTGCATCCAGGTGGATTCCGAAAATGGCAGGGTGGTGAAAGAGTCCACCTTCGGTGGATTCTTTCACCACCCTGCTATATTTGGAATCTACATAGATGCAGCTTCCCTGCATCCAGGTGGATTCTTTTGGCTGCGCGGCCAGCATTCCTTTGAGGATGCGTGCGCAACTGGCTACGGATGCGTTACAAATGCAATTATAGTATAGATAGTATTTCTAATGCTCTCTTTAAATGTAATATATGAATTATGCAATATTCTAAATAAAACA